>NW_027109788.1:595987-599071 GCF_000696795.3 Halyomorpha halys
AAAAAAAAAATTTAACTAGAGAAAAATATATATTAAATTGGTTCACTAATCAAAAATGAAAGAAAGATAATCAATATTGAAGGAAATACTAAAAATTCATAGAAGTATTATCATATATTTTTAAATAACTTATAACTGACAACTAGTGGGGGAAAATTAATTTATCTGAATGAAAAACAGCAAGATGGAAAGCAAAATTAAATTAATGGTTAATTATCTGAAGGTAGATTTCACTTCCTAAAATATCAATAATAAAAAGTCATAATTTCGAGCTGCAATTCGTACCCACTTAGTGGCATAATATCAACACTACTACATTGCATAGGATTCCCTTTAATTATACAATTTATTATATAAACACAAAAATAACATAAAACAACAAAAATGAGCTTATCATTTCTAAAAAAATTAATTATTATATTTAAATTACATCTACATTAATGGTAACTAACAAATAATACTATTTAAGATTTGAAACATTTTCCTTCAACAATCACAAGCTCTATTATAGAATAAGTTTTAAAACCAATTTATGTTGACTTAAACTCCTTTTGTTTTTACGCGCTATCAAGTACTATTTTTTGTTTTGAGTTTTTTTTTTTTCACCTCATAAACGTAAAATAAAAAAAATTAATACCTGTGTATCTTTTTCACCATGCTGCTGTGTCACATTATGCCGATTTTGACTAAAACAAACCATTTTACTTGACATAGCCTATGCGGTCCTTCAGTTATAGAATTTTTTTCCGTTACAATTTTAAGGAATATAGTTTATTAAGTTATATAATATTTAGTTCATTAAAGACTAATCTGTATATATTAGAGAAGTGATCTTTAATTCACTATATATTTTAGAACACCTTTGTCGTTAAATTATTATATTAATTCAAATATTGATTTTTTTTTTTTCAATTTGTGGGTCTTAAAACGTGGACAAAGCTCTAATTATGTTTTTAAAGGTAATATCAGCTAAACTTATAGATTGCAAATAAATAATTTGATTTAGTCAATTAAGATTTGAAACGGGCTTGATGCAGGTGTCCTGATTTCCTCGTTTGAATTCGCTAAGAGCCGCCTGAAGATAAAATAACTTTAATAGATAACTTAAGTGTTTTCCTTCAAACATGGTACAGTTCTTGGTTAGTTCCAACAGTGGCAAAAGTAGGTCGTAGAAACTTAGCTTCAAGTTGCGGTTGAACAAGCTGCTGCACTTTCCATAATGTCCCAACTCCGGCACCACTAGCGTTGTCACCTGTTCTCTTATCACACATGCTTTCCCATTTGAACTGTACGCTTCTATTTGTGATCTATAATTTTCTTTCTGGCATAGGAAACAATTCTACAAACTTAACAATGTATTCCTTACAAGTCCTGGAGGCAATGAATGTACAACGATGTTTTCTTTACCTATATCAATAAATAAGTATGTTATGTTTGAACATATTTGGAGTCTATACATTTTTATTGTATGCTTAAATAATAACTGCAACGAATAAATTGTTTAGCTTTTATGCTAAATACAATTTGAAAAATTCAAAAACATTTTATCCTTAATTAACACTTAAACCCATTTATACTTTAGTCAATTTAGATTAAATGTGAAACATAAAAAAGTTTATGTATTTTATTTTTTAATTTATTGTTTCCCATTCTTAATTTTAAATTTTAATTTTAAGCTAATAAAGCTGTTTTTTCTATACTTTTAAATAAAAGGGTAAAAAATATGTCAATATGAAAAGAGTTTACAACCAATTGGAACTCACAATTCTCTTCTTGGTAGTTATTTAGTTTTATAATTACTGCAATATATAAATACATTATTCTTAATTTTTTTAAAGTATAAGTGACATGTCGTTCCCTATATTCTACGAAACTGAATACTAACATATCTTGAGAAAATGGATTTCAAAAATGTTTGTTTTATATCAGGAGCGGTGCACCTCAGTGAGTAAGGTGCTGTGTTCCTATCTTTCGGACCTGCGTTCGAACCCAGCTGTGGCAGATAATTAAGTATTAAATTAAATCAGTTTTGGGTAGACCCAGCTGGTTAGGTAGACCTGGGGTGCACCCGCCCTCTATAAAACCTCGATCTTGAACCAAACCAAACACCCCTTTGCACAATCTTTGTTCTAGGAATACTACCTTACAACGTAATAAAACAAAAACCGTTTCAAAAATTTACTTTTGCTTACTATTCAATCAGACTATTAGATCATGATGCATAATTATTTATTCTCCTTTTGTGATTTTAATCTTTTAAGTCAAAATTAAAACCATCGAAATACATTTTCTGAAAGGTTAGATTTTTAAGTTATGTTAGTATCGGACTGAGGGTGATTATTTGATATAAACATAAATGACTTGGCTACCGAACTGCAACTGAAAAAGAAGGTGTGCAGTATGCGCCAAAGCGTTAGAATTTATCTTACAGATTTTACTAATTTCTTTCACTTACACATTTAGGTCTATTATAAAATATCTCAGAGCAAAGGTATGTGTTATTCCAGAAAAGATTCATTGATAAAAAAATGTATATAACAATTAAATAAATATTTTTTTTTTTAAATAAAATATTTTGTTTCATAAATCAAAAACAAATTATTTGACCAGTTAGGAATGACTATTTATTTGGAAAAGAGGATATCATTAATAAATGGAATAGACAGAAAAACCCATAATAAAAAAAAAAGAAATATTGAGAGAAAAATAGTTACGTTGGGTTGGTAATAAAATAAAGGTATTGTTTGTTAGGGTATTAGGGAACCTCGTGATCCGGGATCAGCCAATACCGCTACACCCGGAGCCATCTATCCAGTCTGCTTCCAGGGATTTCCTTCCTCGCCTGGAAGGGTATCTCCTTCTTATGTACCTTACTATCTCTCTTACTGAACTAACATCAGATTTATAGTCCTGATGGAATGTATGCAAGAAATCTCTTAGTGCTAGTACATAATTTTATATTTTTATTATTGATTATTACTTAGATCATATATTTGTAACAATTAATTAGTTCTTTGAAGTTTAAAAGTAACTAATATTACACATTAACTTGAGATTGTCTTTTTGTAATTAATTCAGACCATT
>NW_027109788.1:599121-611829 GCF_000696795.3 Halyomorpha halys
TGTCGGAAACATAGCTGTTTATTTTTTTTTTTTTTTTTTTTTTTTTACATGTTTTTATGAAAGTTGACAAAACTTTTCCAAAAGGTATTTTTTATATCAGAAGACGAAATTTAGTAGAATTTTTCGTATACAACCAAACCTGACTCTATAGACAAGTTTACCATTCATGTTTATACTATTTATGTAATATGTATGAACTGATTTAAAAGTGAAAATTATATTTCTTCTATTTTAAGTTTTCTAAGAAAGTTCCTTCATGTTTTTTATTTTATTGAGGAGAATTAATACAATCCGCAACAAATCAAGGGAATTTTATTAGGGAGTATAATTGTTCAAATATACGATGATTGGCGTTAAGATGGAAATATTTTAAAACGGACAATAAAAGTGCCGAAACATTACAAAACTGTCAAATATATTTGTCTAAATTTAAAATTGATATGTTTTTATAATTTTTATAATTAAAACGGTGACATTAATGTGTTCCAAACGATTTTTATCCTAATTTTTTTTTAATTTATATTTCAGAATTCTGATGAAATAACATCGTAATAATAATAATAAAAATAATAATAATAATGTAATTCATCATAATTATATAACTAACCAATAAGTACTACATTTACGTAAAATATTCTTTTTCCATGTTTTGTAAAAAGAAAATTGAATACAACAATTTTCGGAGCAGTATATTTTGCACTTGTATTTAAAAACCCTACAATTTGTTTATATTTTTGAGACACTGAAACATTCCAGATTGTACTTCAAACATTCAAACTAATTTTTATTAATGACAATTTTATTTTAAAAAATAATAAAACGAATCTACCAAAGTTCTTAAATCCATGTTTCTTATACAACACTTAAGTTATTTAAAACGCATGATTTGTTTTTTAAAAGTGATTGTTGTATTTTTCTAAATCTGTTACCTAATATTACAGAAAGGAAGAATAAATAAAAAAAGTAAATGATGGCAAATTTTCTATATATTTAACAAAAAATAGTGTCATACTGTAATAATTAAACAAGATAAAATCACGAGAATGTCTTATTTAGATAGTAGCAAATTAATTGAAATATATATATTTCAATTTACATTTTTTTGAAAATAGACATTTTATCCCCAATAACATTTAATATTCTTAGTTAAATAAATGTTTATATGATGTACTTAATGGAACAAAAGTAAAATTTAAACAGATGTATATAAGACATAAAATAATTTTAATTATTCAATTTTATAATAATGATCTATTCAAAAAGAAATTGCCTCAAAATATCTAACCCTTCAGTAGGCTGCTGCTGACCGGGCTTAAGACAGAAAAGTGTTTCTAGATTTGATTCAATGGCTGTCGATTTTTCCTCTAATTTTCTGTTGAACGCTGGCAGTAGAGTCTGTTGCACGAAAGTATTGAACTCCGCATCGCTGTCAGTGTGCCATGAGTTTTCTTGAACATAAGCCTCGACATTGTCTAAGCTGACTGCAAGTGCTTGGAGGCGGACGTTGCAGATAGCTCCGAAGTAGTTGACAGTGTAGGAGTACTCTAATGAATTATTGAGGGCTCTGTAGTATCCAGATCCCGATATGTCGCCATAAGTGATCCTCCTGAAGAAGGTAGCGAGAATTGACTGTCCGATGTTGTAGGTGTAAGTTACGCTGTCTCCTTTGAACTGGATCTGACAGTCCCCTGCCCTGTAGATGGAGTCCAGGCCGATTCCAACTGCTCCCTCGTACTGTACCAGGCCCAAGACACCAGCGCCGTATGAAACTTCAGTATTGTTGGTAGCAACTGAGAGCCTGTTGGCAAGTTGCAGCTTTAGGTCTACGATGTCATTGATGTTAATGGTTTTTGTCTGAGCCGCGGCGAGGCCAAGGATGAAGCTCACAAGCATTGGAGTGATCATGACTGTGATCTGAGACTCAGTGGGCAGAACTGACTCTAGCTTGCAAGGTCCCCTTGTATATATAGGAAGCCACTATGGTCTCTTAAGTGCGGATTAGTTGTATATCAATTGCATTGATGAATTACTGTGATAATAAATGATCGATTGTTTATTTTTTTTTTTTCAACTTACTAGGAAGTTATTGTATTGGCCTTTTTTATAATGTTTCAATTTCATATTTTAAAAAAAAATAATATAAAAAAGTCCCGGTTGTGGAAACAGTCAGGTTACAATAATAATTGATATTAACATATCTATTTAATGTCCCCAGCCTTGTTACAATGTGAAGGCAGTGAGAATACTCCAGGCCAGTGTATATTATTTAAGGATGATTACGTCCCAATCTAAGATTATTTCGTGTGCACACCTCTATTATACCTAAATATTTTTGATCACTGAGTTAAATATGTATGATAATTAATGTATTGGATTATAGATTTTAAAATATTTTTTAAGTAAATACGTTATATAATCAACCCAGCTTAACATACTCACCATACGTAAATAAATAATCTGTTTTACCGTTTTTTCATACATATCTATTTATCAGTTAGAAATATTTTCAGATATATTATTTTATATAATGCACTCCCTACATGATTTGTAATCGAATTTGTTGCATCTGTTGTAATAGCGTTATTTACCCTCCTACTAATGACTAAATAATAGTTGGGAGGTTTCATATTTTCAAGGAAAGTCCTTGAATGACAGTCTCATTAGTTAATTTTTTATGTCTTGATACTATTTTAAGTAGGCCATGTTATACAATACTACCGACATCATTGGATTCAGGGGTTCATACTGCATTAATGACATGGTTTTGTTAGTTATTTATATCTAATTGCGATATTTTTTTTTAAGTATTGGCTATTCATTTATATATATTCTATGACATATAAATATTATCTGGTATAAAAATAATTAAGAGGGAGTTATGAGTGATTCTCAGGAATAGGATTATTTTGATGTTGATCAAAAACTGATGTAATGAAGGCGAATAAATTTATTACAATTTGTGCTTATACACGAGCTCCAATATCATCTTATACAAAAGATAAGTCCGTACCTTGTAAGAATGAAAAGAGAATTCTCAACATCTCCCAGAGGCATGAATGAAATATTTTAGGACGTTTTTTCGTGGTGACCCTCCTGTCTTGAAATAACCATCCCTTCATAATCCTTAAGTCTAAGTTTGCAGCCAGCATTATAGAGAATAATGCCATTCTTTAAAGGCTTTTTACTAACGTCCGTCTCTTACTTCAATGTTTATACATTTTTAAACTTTTCTCATTTTACTATGATCTTATTCTATTGTTTAGCTGTAAAGCGGTGCAGTAACTTTTTTTTCATTAGGTCTTAAAAATACCAGTAATGTATTCGAAGTCTGATCTTCTGTTACTGTGCAATTGAAGTTGCTACTACAGTTGTTTAAATAATAACTAGCTTATATATGCAATTATAAGAAAAATATACGTTTAGTCTCATTATGTTTTTTCCTTATTACTCCACTCCTACGTATCTATTTATGTCCTAAACAATATTAATTATACTGTTGATTTTAAATCAGATACAAAAAATTCGGAGCAGCATTGTGCTAAAATTTTAAGCAGTATTAATTTATGATCAAAATGATTATATATAACATAAATAATGTATAGTTAAATTTGACGGATTTTTTAACACTAAAATGAATAAATAAGTAAACTAAAATAAAATTTGATAGTAAGAATATGCCAAACCAGATATGTGGGGTTTGGTTTAAACAATGCATTCTTGATTAATAAAGTTAGTAAAAAGTAAAGAAATAAAAGTTTTGAGACTATAATTTGGATAGTGTTTTGAATTATTTATTAAAGTAAAGATAAGGTTATAACAGGAAGTGTAAATTGAATAATAATAGAAATACTAAATTATTGGCTTAAAAATAGATAATTTAACACAATATGATAAAAGTTAATTGATTGTCCATAGTGTTTTCCCTAATTTAATTATACGTTATATATTGATAACCTAAAATATAATTTGGTCAAGGCAGAATAACCTGCAACTTTTTAATAAATTTGTACCTATGATATTTGAGGTAAGGTAGGATAATTTATAATAAAGAATGCTTCATGGGTGTAATCTAAGATATTCAGAATGTAATTGATATGTTAATCTATAGTCATCTCTGAGAATGGCCGGAACGGCCGAAACGTAAAAGTGGAGTAATTAGAAAATAAACATGTTGTCACTAAATGAAAAATTTTATTATAATTGGTAATAACTAGTATTAATCATCTACAATATATACTAATTATCTACCTTTGTGGTAATACTACATATTTATAATTATTAAGTTAAAAAAAAAAAGGTTTACGATAAGTTATTGTTTACCCTCTCCAGAATGCTCCTCTTACAAAGAAACTTCCTGCCATAATATTGGAAGGCATTGATACCAATATCCGCAGGAGTGTCAAGGCCATCATTGGGCTCTCCGCTAATACCTCGTCGGCGATGCTGTACGCACCCAGGAGGTATCGAGGACTGGGTCTGATCCGTTGTCAATGGGAAGCTCCACTGCCGCATTGGTCCATTGCCAAGAGACTGTCGAATTTTACGGATGCCCTATTCCAGTCTATATTCAATTACGACGCGAAAATCGCGGCATGTGCTGATAGACTGGGGGTGGACCAGGACTACCAAAGAGTGGGAGTTCTACGATAGTCATTGCGTGAGATGGCTTTCGACGAATGGGCCAATTGTAGGTGGTTGGGTATTAGTGTTCGACATTTCAAAGAGACACCGAAAGCAAACAGATATGTATGTGAGAAGCAGGTACTCTCGGGGTCAGAATGGGTGAGTGCCCTGAAACTAAATATCAACCACGCACCCCTGCGTGGAGTCCCAGAAGCCAGTGGACAGCAAAGAGAAGTTGGGTGATCCTGTCGCAAATGCGACAGAAAGTCTGAAGCACCAGCCCATGTACTGGAAAAATGCCCCCAACAACTCCCTCCTTATAACACGCCTGCCTCACAGGGTAAAAGAAGAATTGATGAAGTTCCTTGAAAGAAAAGACTTTACCTGCTTCGAGGAGGTTTATTGTGTTGACATCGACGTATCCGTAAGATATGCCGATATTGTTCGCATTTGCAAAAATTGAAGGCACAGCTCTGGTCCTGGATCTGACGGTAAGATTTGAACCTTGAACAGGAAGGTGGAGTGGAAAGAGAAAAAAAAGGAAATATATGAAAAATGCGTCCCTTTCTTTAAGGAAAAATTCCACGAGACCTTCGGAGAGAGAGTTCACCGTGAGAGGCCTCTGTTTTGGATCTCGTGGAACAATACCAGATAGAACAAGGAGCTTCTTAGAAGGCCTAGGTGTTAGCATCGGGGATATAGCTACCTTGGCTGAAATTATTATTTTGGACTCCCTGTGGATCATACACAATCACCTGCATGGGAATTAGCTCGGAGATTATTCATTGTTTTATTTATTTATTTTAGTATGTGGACCAGTCGATTTGTGTGTTTAACTTATTTATTTATTAAATTATTTTATTTTATTAGTATTATTCCTTTTATTTATTTATTTTTTTTTACTTATTTATCCATTCAAGTATTTCTTTTAACCAACTTTTTATTATATTTTCCTTTAAATCTATGTATTAGTTTTGTTTTGGTAAAATGTATTTATTTGTTTGTTTTTCGGTAAACTGATCTAATGTTGTGACTATTATTATTGGTTTGATCTCAGATTGTGACTTTGTTTGACGGGTCACTGGGGAGGATCTGAGAGGGTGAATTCGGGAGAGTGAATTTGTCGATCAAATGAAATAAAAATTGTGAAATGGTGAAATGGAAGGAACAAGAATGGGAAATAAAAAAGGAATGAACTGAAATATTTTTATTTAGTGTATAGACTGGAATTGACTGTAAAAGGAAACTGTGGGAAAAGAAACAAAAAAAAAAAAGTTTTCTTTTTTTTTATTATATCATGTAAATATATATAATTTATAAATGTCCCATCACGGATTGATTAGTATGCTGTGTAGAGTAGCAACCCGATGTATTTGGAAAGCATGGATGAACAAAGTATTTCTCTCTTGTAATTATTTGAAATATAATTAAATTCTCTACAACTGAAGACAAAAATCGTTTAGATCAGACCATTGTTAGCAAAGATACAACGCTTAATACGTTTTATTTAACTTTTATGAAGTATTAAAATCACCCAGGACATGTCTACTCTTAATGAAAAAGTAAATAAATTGTCTGCTAAACTGTATTTAATAAAATCTTAATCGAGACAAAAATGACCAAAAGGCCTATACTTACTTCACTCACTTCACCCACCACTACCTAAACATAATCGGACAAATATTAGGAAAAAATTAAACAAACATGTATAATTTAGAATTTTGTATCCATAGTGGTAATGGAAGTAGTATGATACTTAAGATATTTGTTCCATATTATTTTTTTGTCGGTATATATATATATATATATCATGGGTATTGACAATATTCGCTCTTCTCTTTGATTTAGTGTTTGAGTCGATGACACATTAATCTATAAGTTTATTGATAAAAGATAAAAGCTAAATTATTTCCTTGTATATCTATTTTAGAATGAAAGTAGGAAAAAAAATTATTTTTCCTGATAACATTATCAATGTTACTATAATTCCTCTTGCATTACTTTATAAGCGGCACAAGAAATGTTTCCATAAAAATGAAGTACTGATAACAATAATTAGATACCGGAATAAGATGCAGTCAAAATCTTAATATGTGCAAAATATTCCTTCTAATGTACCTTACTATCTCTCTTACGGAACGAATATTAGATTCATGATCCTGAAAACATACGAGAATGAAAAAAAAATCTCTTCCTGCTAGTACATAATTTTATATTTGTATTGCTTATTATTTGGGTAATATATTTATGATTATTATTAATTAAGTCTTTGAAGTTTAAAAGCCACTGATATTACACATTTACTTGTGAGTGTCTCTTTATGAGCAATTCAGAACATTTCTTTTTCCTCTATTTTAATTTAATGTTTTGTGTTTTTTTTCAGTTGACAAAACTTTTCCAAATGCTTTCCTTTATATCAGAAGAAAAGACTTCGTACAATTCTTTGTATACGAACAAACCTGACTCTATAGACAAATTAGCCATTCATGTTTATAATTTAGTAATATGTATAAACGATATTTCTTCTATTTTAAATTTTCTTAGAATGTTTCTTCTTATTTTATTTATTTTTATTTTATTGAAGAGAATTAATAAAATTTGCCTCAAACCAAGAGCATTAAGTATTTGTGTTTATATACATTCATAAAATATTTACAGAAATAGAGGGATAATAGAAAAAAAATATTTATGCAATAACAAAAAAAAAATAAAAGAAAAAATACATTTAAAATAATAAAAATGAAGAAATATGTAAATTAAAGAAAATAATATAATGATTTGTATAAATAAGCATATGAATCAATATCAAAAATAGAATAAAATAAAACTGATCACATAAAAAAAAAATGTTTATGTATTGGACAAAGAAAATTAAATTTAGGTAAAAATTAAATAAATTCAATACGCAGAAGAAGAGAGAAATACTTTATTTATTTATCTATGCTGCCTAAATACATTAGGTTGCCATCTCACACAGCATACTTATCAATCCGTATTCGGACATATTTACATTACACATACATGGTATAATCATAAAAAAAAGATATACAATAGTAGGATATAATAAACAATTTTTTTTCACCCCTACAGTTTTTTTTTACCTTTCCACTGCACCTTCCTGTTCGAGGTCATTACTTTCATATCTCACCGTCGGATCCAAGACAAGAGCCGCGTCTCCGACTTTTGTAAACGCGACAATATCGGCATATCTTACGGATCCGTCGGTGTCAATACAATAGACCTCCTCGAAGAAGGTGAAGTCTTTTCTTTCAAGGAACTTCATCAATTCTTCTTTGACCCTGTGGGGCCGGCGTGTTATAAGGAGGGAGTTGTTGGGGGATTTTCCCAGCACATGCGCTGGTGTTTCAGACTCTCTGCCGCATTTGCGACAGAGGGACCCAACTTCTCCTTGCTGTCCACTGGCTCCTGGGACTCCACGCAGGGGTGCGTAATTGATATTAAGTTTCAGGGCGTTCGCCCATTCTGACCCCGAGAGTACCTGCTTGTCGCATACATATCTATTTGCTTTCGGGGTCTCTTTGAAATGGCGAACACCGATACCCTGCCTTCTGCAACTGGCCCATTCTTTGAAAGCCTCCTCACGTAACGACTGTCGTAGAGCTCTCACACTTTGGTTGCCCCTATCCACCTTAAGTCCATCAGCACATGCCGCGATTTCGGTTTCGTAACTAAATATAGACTGAAATAGGGCATCCGGAACATTCGACAGTCGCTGGGCAATGGACCAATGCTGTAGTGGAGCTTCCCATTGACAGTGGATCAGACCCAGTCCTCGATATCTCCTGGGTGCGTACAGCATCGCCGACGAGGTGTTAGCGGGGAGCCCAATGATGGCCTTGATACTCCTGCAGATATTGGTATCAATGCCCTCCAATATCGCAGGACGTATCTTTGTAAGGGGAGCAGTCTGGAGAGGGTAAACAAGGGCCGGGAACAAGTATTGGTTGACAACGTTGATCTTTTGTTCCGGTTTGAGGAGGCATGAGCTCACCAACTTATCGAGGTTATTATTTAATTTTGTCACCTCCTCTTCTCCAAATACTAGCTCTCCCGAGAATGTACATCCAAGATATTCGATGGTGTCCTCGGCTTTTGCCGTTTGAATTTAAGTATATATGTTATATTGAATATAAAATATATACTTTTTGCTGGGAAGCTCTATACCAAGCCTAACCGCCCCACGTGGAAGTCAAAGCAGGGCTCCAAGAGACTGATCCCAATGCTTCCCTCCTAGCCGCTAATATTAAAGGCCAGTTGAGATTGATTGAGAGAGCTTGAGCTGCATACTTCTTCTAATTAACATTTAAAATAAATGAAGTAAAACCTTCCTTAATATTCTTTTTCTTTTTTGTTTCCTCATATTATACCCTTCCCTATCTTCAGCACTACACACCCATTCAATTTTTTTAAGAGAGTAATTTACCTAATTAAAAAAAAGTAACTTATGAATACACATTGGGGATACATAATTTAACATAATTATAGAGGGTATGAGACAGATTTGGGCATTAGCTAGCCAATATTTAGTTAACTAAGTACAAACTAATAGCTGAATAGTTGTTAGAATTAGTCCCCCCCCTAAAAAACTGGAACTAATTTAGTTATTGACTGTTAGCTACCGCTAAACAGAAATTAGTTGTTATTTGAAATGGACAAATAACAACTAATTTATTTTTTCCTTGAAGTAGTTTATCGGGGGGTGCGGTCAGCAAAGAACAACATAAATAAACAAAACAATATTTATTTATTTTATGCCGACGTTTCGACCTGAGTTTCAGGTCTTCATCAGGGATAGTGGCGTGTAAAGGGGACGGGAAGCAACTAACTAACAACTAATTTAGTTTTATGTTATAGCAGTAGCTTACAGGCTATAACTTACAATCTATAACTATAGTTAATGTTAAAATAAATCGATACGCAGCTGCACAATATAAAATTGATTATTTTTTTTCGGCACCTCCGCAAACATATATAGGCTCCACAATACGATAGAAATCCAATATTTTGAAATAAATCGATTCGCAAGTGCTCGATCACAAAATCGAATTCATTTTCATTTTCAGGACCTCTGAAAACACACTGAGGGACCCCAAATATGTTAGAAATTTGAAAAGTTAAAATAAATCGATACCCAAGCGTGTTATCGTAATATCGTTTCTTTTTTCATTCTCAGCACCTCTGAAATTAGTCAATTGACCAGGGAACAACATAAATATGCACCTGTACTTAAAATGCAGCCTGTACTTGGATTTTTTTTTATTATAATATTTTTTTGTTTTTTAGGAACTAAAGATAGAACTAACTAAATAATAGTTTTAACCATAGCCTAAGGCTTCATAACTAAGTGTTAACTTATTGAATTCTGATCATTGCCAATATAGTTCCATGAGTTAGCTATGAGCGAACTGATAACAACTAACCTGTTAGTTTCAGTTTCCAATGCAAGTACAGCTAATATAGCTTTCGTTTTTAGGTGTTAGTTATAACTAACCTTTGTCCAGCACTGGTATGAGTAAAGCAGAAATATGCATAAATCCTAATTCTACATTCTAGACCAACGTGAAATAGGTTAAGATGAAAAAGAAATTTAAGTAAAAAAAGTGATATATTCTTATTGTATTAGGAGTTATTGAATAATAAAAAATACTTAGAAAAGTCCCAAAATGAAAATAAATGACATAAATAAAGCAATTCATCATTATATAACTAACAAGCAAGTACCATACAAAATAAAGTCAATACAAACATTTTCAGAAGAGTATATTTTATACTTGAAAAAAGCTACAATATGTTTATATTTTTATAAAGCTAGAACATTCCTGATTCTTCACACATTCAAACTAATTAATATCAATGATTATTTATTTAAAAAATATGAAATAAATTAAAAAGCTGTTAAATCCGCCTTATTTATAGAACGCTTGATTCTTTTAAAATATATGATATGATTTTCATAAGTGTTTATTATATTTGTCAATATCTCTTACCTAATATTACAAAAAGGAAGGATAGATAAAACAATAAATAATTGCAAATTTTCTATATATTTAACGCAACAATATTGTTATATTTTAATAATTAAACAAGATAAAATTATGAAAATATCATACTTGCCTAGCATTGAATTAATTCAAATATATGTTTTTCAATTTATATTTTTTTTGGAAAATAGATGTTGTTTCTCAAATAACATTTATAGTCAAATCATTGTCCATAAAATTTAGTTTATAAACAAAATCAATATTTAAACAAATGTGCGTGAAACATAAAATATATAGAATAAATCAATTATATACTAATTATTCACTCAAAAAGGAATTGTCTCAAAATATCTAACCCTTCAGTTGGCTGCTGTTGGCAGGGCTTAAGACAAAAAATGGTTTCTAGATTTGATTCAATGGCTGTCGATTTTTCTTCTAATTTTTTGTTTAACGCAGGAAGTAATGTCTCTTGCACAAAACTATTAAACTCCGCATCGCTATCAGTGTGCCATGAATTGTCTTGAACATAAGCCTCGACATTGTCTAAGCTGACTGCAAGTGCTTGGAGGCGGACGTTGCAGATAGCTCCGAAGTAGTTAACAGTGTAGGAATACTCCAATGAATTGTTTATGGCTCTGTAGTATCCAGATCCTGATATGTCGCCATAAGTGATCCTCCTGAAGAAGGTAGCGAGAATTGACTGTCCGATGTTGTAGGTGTAAGTTACGCTGTCTCCTTTGAACTGGATCTGACAGTCCCCTGCCCTGTAGATGGAGTCCAGGCCGATTCCAACTGCTCCCTCGTACTGTACCAGGCCCAAGACACCAGCGCCGTATGAAACTTCAGTATTGTTGGTAGCAACTGAGAGCCTGTTGGCAAGTTGCAGCTTTAGGTCTACGATGTCATTGATGTTAATGGTTTTTGTCTGAGCCGCGGTGAGGCCAAGGATGAAGCTCACAAGTATTGGAGTGATCATGATGGTGATTACTAAGAGGGCAGAACTGACTCTAGCTTTCAAGTTACTCTTGTATATATAGGAAGCCACGATGGCCTCTTAAGTGCAGATTAGTTGTGGTTCAATTGCATTGGTGAATTACTGTGATAATAATTGATTTATTGTTTTTTTTGTTTATTTCAAGTTATTGGGAAGTTGTTGTATTGGCCTTTTTTAGAATATTTCAATATAGGAAACATTCAGATTCTAATGATAATTGATATTAACATATCTATTTAATGTCCCATGGTTCAGTTTAATTTTAACGAAGTGAGAATTCTCTAGGCCCGTGTATATTATTTAAGGATGATTAAGCCACAATCCATTCAAGGTCCACCCCTCAGCCACATCCAACCAACCTAAATATTTATGATAATGATTGTAATTGATTATAGTTTTTAAAATATTATTGTTTTGAAGTAAATGCGTGACATTATATATTTATAACCATTTATAAAGTAAATAATAATTTTTTTTTGTTTAGAAATATTGTCAGGTATATCTGTTTCTGATCTGCACTTGCAACTGAATTCGTCACATCGGATCTAATGGCATTGTTTAACCTACTACTATAGATTATAGATTTTAAAATATTTCTTAAGTAAATACGTTATATAATCAACCCAGCTTAACATACTCACCATACATAAATAAATAATCTGTTTTACTGTTTTTTCATACATATTTATTTATCAGTTAGAAATATTTTCAGATATATTATTTTATACACTGCACTCCCTAGATGATTTGTAATCGAATTCGTTGCATCTGTTGTAATAGCGTTATTTACCCTCCTACTAACGACTGAATAATATTTCTGTGGTTTCATATTTTCAAGCAACGGTATTGAATGACAGTTTCATTGATTAATTTTTAATTATTTCATAGTAATTTAAGGAGGCTACATTATGCAATACTACCTACTGCATTTGATTCCGGGATTCACATCACGTTGATGGGATGGTTTTGTTAGTCGTTTATTTATTTCTGATTGAGCCATTATTTACTTTTTAAGTATGGCTTCTTTATTTATATATATATATGTAATAGCAGTCGCTTACAGGCTATAACTTACAATCTATAACTATA
>NW_027109788.1:611879-613980 GCF_000696795.3 Halyomorpha halys
TATCCTACGACATATGTTCATGAATTGATATAAACCTAATCAATATTCGAGAATAGTCATCAACGATTCTCAGGAATAGGATTATTTTGATGTTGAGGTTTTTTATGTTGACTTAAATTTGTCTTCCAAAACCTTTTTTTTTGGTCGTGAAAAAAATTCTCGTTTTTGTGAAATGATTTTTTTTCTAAACCTTCAAAATGACAAATTAGTCCAACTTATCAAGACATTTAATAAGATTTAATGCAAATCTCTAATAATGAATATTTCACAAGCTTGACGTTTATTATATGATTTAAGCCAAAATGTTTATACATGGAAGGACCAAATCACCACAAATATTTGTCTGACGAGGTGATTCCTGAATCACCTATACCAGTATTGCATTTTTTATGTTAACAATGTTCATATTACTTATGAGGTTATAAGAGCAAATATTAAAAAAGAAATTTAATGCCAAATTCTTCCTGAAAACCAACTGATAATTGTTTTCCAAAGTTCAATCTTGCTACTCCTGAGATGGGTATACAATAGTCTTGCGATATCTCTCACCAGTAATCGAAAAGAGAAAGATAAATAAAAAATAAAATCAATAATATTTGATTTCTTATATTTAACCAACAAAAATATAATATTTATTTTACAAAGAATAAAGAAAACTACAAAGGTTTTTTAGTTAATGAAAAATTAATTCAAATATTTAGTTTTTAATTTATTTTTTACTTGACATTTATTATATTTAACAGTGTTGTAGTGAGTTATGATGAAACAGTTGCCTTTTTTTTATTACATCTAGCTATACGTGGCGGACGCATCAATTTTTACTAGATATTGTATACCGTTTTCATTGAAGTGATCAAAAATTGTGGCGAAATAACTGACTTATTTCTCCACTAGAGCTCTTTTACTATGTAATTTAAGTTACGAAAGCAAAGTTTAAAAAAATGTATCTGTAACATAAAAATAATTTTCTGTTGCTACCCGGCTTAAAACAGAAAACGGTTTCTAGTATACAATCCGTTAAAAGTTTTTTTTCTTCTAATTTTCTATTGAATTAGAAAAAATGCATGCAGGGAGAAGTATATTCCGCAAGAAATCATAAAACCCTAGATTGCTGTTCGAGATCTACAAGTACTCTTGAATAAGTTTCGAGATTGCCCAGGCTGAGATAAAATACTAAGAGGTAAACCTTAAATCAAAGAGGTAAAAGCAAGGCCTATATCACTAACGTATTTGACAGGTAAGACTACTTGAATCTATCGCTAATGGCACTATAATACCCAGATCCCTTCTTTTTGCCATGGACAATTTTCCTCAATAACGTAGTGAGGGATAGACTAAAATGAGCCAGAATGTAGAAAAATTGATGAATTATGACGATTAGTCTGTTAACATATTAGTACAAGAGCCGGGAAGAAAAAAAGGCAGTTATCTCACCCCAATTTTTGTTTACTTCAATGAAAACTATGTATAATTAGTAGTCAAAATTGTTGAGTCTGCCAAGTATAGGTAGGGGGAATAAAAAATAGCGGCTATTTCAAAACCTTAAAAAAACTCTAATTTTTCATTCGGAGCTCTATATTTAAAAAACTATCAACAACACTAGAAAATATAAGAGAACATTATTTAAAGAAGAGTAAATTTGCTGAAATATTAGCCCTGAAAGAGCTATCTACGTCCAATAGTTCTCGACATATAGCTTTTTAAAAAGCAAAATTTCTTAAAAATCAACTTAATGATTAGTAGTTAGTTGATTTTTTGAAAATTCTATATCTCAGGAACTATGTGACGTACAGATGTCTATTAGCACTCAATTTAAAGCTATTTTAATGAACTTTAAAATAATTTATGTCGTTTACCTTCGTAGGAATAGTAGTTTTCATGATATTTGGTAAAATAAATTGGTTTATAGGTGCTCTGACAATAAGTTTGATTTATGAAAAACTTCATTTCAGAAACCATTGGACGTACAGATGTCTGTCAGCGCTCAAATTTACTACAAAATAGTTAATTATGTTTATCTTTGTAGGAGTAGTAGTTTTTATGATATTTGACAAAATAAACTCACAAAATGTTAATTTATAGTTGTTCGTATAAAATGTTA
>NW_027109788.1:614030-639051 GCF_000696795.3 Halyomorpha halys
ATATATCTCTAGATCCATAAGACGCACATATGTCTGCCAACACTCAAAATAAAGGAAATTTAACTTTTTTAAGGTAGTTTATGACACTTATCTTCGTAGAGGTAGTAGTTTTTATGATATTCACATATGAATATGAATTTGGCAAATGAAAATTTGTCGGAACAACTATAAATCAATTTATTTTAGCACATTTCATGTAAACTATTACTCCTAGGAAGATAAACATTATTAACTACTTTATAGCTCATTAAAGTAGATTTAATTTGAGTGATAATAGACATCTGTATGTCAAATGGTTTTTGAGATATAAATTTTTCAAAATTAATTCACTAACTACTGATCTTTCAGTACGTCCCATACAACATTTTTATGAAATGATACTTTTTAAAAAGCTATATCTCGAAAACTATATAACGTAAATAACTCTATTAAGGCTAATATTTTAGTGAATTTACTGTTCCTTAAATGACGTTCTCTTAGGTTTTCCTTTATCCAACTTTTTAAGATAAGAGCTCCGAATGAAAAATTAGTTTTTTTTATCGTTTTGAAACAGCCGCCATTGTTTATTCCCCCTACCTATACTTGACAGGCTCCTTAATTTTGACTAGTAATTATATATAGTTTTCATTAAAGTCATCAAATTGGGTGATTCAACTGCCTTTTTTCTCCTCTTAGGCTCTTGTACTATATTGCTCTCCTGGAGTAAATGATTACAAGAACTGATGATGAGAACCGAAAGCCCTCATATGAAAAGTTAAACCAAACCCTTCCATTCATTGTTTTCCAGACATTGGATATTTCGGAAAAAGAGTGTACATAGCATATTTACAAATTTAATATAAGTAAATAGAGTTTTTAGGTATAAAAATATGAAGCGCATAAATACTATGCTGTATTAGCTGAATTACATGCAATAGCCTCAGCACTCCACTTCTCCATGATAGTGGGGCATGCTAACATAGTTATAATTACCGACACTTTAAGTTCATTAAAAGCCATGAAGATCATTTACCCGAAACACCCGGCAATCTTAAAAATTCACAATTATACCAACATGCTCGAAAACTTGGGAAAAACTTTATATGGGTGCTGGGTCACGTGGGCATCGTTGGAAATGAACTGGAAAGAGTTTCAAATCTTGAAATAGAATTATAAAGTGCGAAACATGGGCGTTGATGACCTCAGGGTTTTACGTACTAAAGCCCCAGCCAACTGCAACAACTATGCTGTATTGTATAACGTAGCCTCCATTAGTATCAAGGCTGTGAACATTGAACAGAATTGAATACCGATATCAATCATGTCGAGGTTTTGTTATAATGTTTAAAAAAGATGGATTAAAAACATTATTAAAAATGTTCCAATCCCACATGATTTTTTTACAGTTATTATGAAATTTTCGGGAAAAGTAATTAATCGAGTGATCATTAATCGATCACAATAATTAATCAACATGATCAATCTACAACGACTGAGCACTTGAAACGACATTATAACATCCTATATATACAAAGAAACCTAGCAGCTAGAATTAGTTCTGTCCACTGAGTCTCAATACGCCATTATGATGTCTGTATTGCTCGTGAGCTTCCTCTTTGGCCTCGCCACGGCTCATACAAAGACTATTAGCATCAATGACATCGTCGACCTAAAGCTGCAATTGGCCAATAGGCTCTCACTGGCTACTAACAACACTGAAGTTTCATACGGCGCTGGTGTCTTGGGCCTGGTACAGTACGAAGGGGCTGTAGGAATCGGTCTAGATTCCATCTACAGGACTGGGGAATGTGAGATTCAGTTCAAAGGAGACAGTGTAACTTACACCTACAACATCGGACAGGCAATCCTTGCTACATTCTTCAGCAAAATTACGTATGGAGACATAACGGGATCTGGATACTACAGAGCATTTAACAACTCACTGAAGTACTCCTACACTGTCAACTACTTCGGAACTATCTGCAACGTTCGCCTTCAGGAACTTTCACTCAGCATGGATAATGTCGTAGCTTATATTCAAGACCACTCATGGAAAACGTGCTGCGAATCAGAGTTTTATGTCTTCGTGCAAAAAATACTTCTGCCTGCTTTAAACAGAAAATTAGAAGAAAAAGCATCGAACATCGAGTCTAATTTAGAAACCGTTTTTTGCCTGAAGCCGGGCCAGCAACAGCCGACTGAAGGGTTAGATATTTTGAGACAGTTTCTTTTAGATTAAATAATAATTTTCGTATTTATTTTTTAAAAAAGGCTTAAACTGAATTATTCTATATACTTTATGTTTGATCTACATTTTTTATGCACATTGCTTTTGTCGTATAAAGTAAACAGAAGATTTTGTTAAAGAAATTATGAGATTAATTGATTAATTGAAAAAAGTTGTTTTCCTCAAGAAAATAAGAGGTTTATGATATTTAATATCTAATTCTAAAATGGGGTAAATTAAAAATTTAACATTTCAATTGATTTATCATTAGCTTTGTATTTTTTTTTTGTAATTGTTCTATACTGTAATCGAAACAATATTATATTATTTGTTAGTAATATACATTGGAAATCAGATATTATTTGTTTTATTTATAATTTACTTATTCTCTCAGTAATGCCTTGTAAAATATATCAGCCCAAGTATGTTATACATGAAAACTACTTACTAATTGATATTCCTGGCAATATATGTTTTCACCTGGGAATTATTTATCATTTGCTCTTCTAAGTTTTTGCAATCGCTTAAAAAATTTTCCCCTGGGAAAAAAAGTTCAATGATTTTAATTTTTAAGTTAGATTTCTAAACCAAGTCTTCAGTCTCTGCAGGTAGTGCCTTCTTTCAGACTTTATTGAAGCACCAGTGACGTGCTTGAAAGGAAAGCGCCGAGATATTCTAGAGTTCTGCTTTCCCCTTTACAAGTCGAGGTAAAAGGTGAATATGAATAAATATGTTTAAGATGTGATTTTACTAGTTTAAGTTTAATTTTATTCGATTTTTTATTTATCATTTTGTTATTATTTTATTTATAATGATATACAAGGGTGGAATAACTTGTTCGCGTATTGGGGTAATGACAACTATTTTAGTAATTGTAATACTTGTTGCTCAAATTATATAACTGCAATTTTCATGTAGTATTCTATATTTCAAATTGTATTATTGTTTGCAATGAAGTGTAAGCTGAAAAAATTTTTTCTTCAAGACTTTATCCTAGCATTTTAATTTAACATCTGTTGAACTCAATGTTTTACAACCCATTTTGAGTATTCCACCTTATATGTAAAATAAAATATTACACGGTGATTTCTAAAACCTTTTTTTATAGAATATTGAGATGGTAAATTGAAGATTGACTCGGTAAATTTTGTGTGAATGTGCTCTCAAATTTCTATGACCTATATCTAAATTGATATGTCAAAATGTAACACTACAAAAGTGGGGAAAATTAAAGAAGGAATTAGCCACATTTTTATTTTCTATATCCTGTTTTTTCGGACACACTCCTGCAGCATCCGTTCCACATTCAAATGGTTCCAGTCAAATCGGGTCCAGAAAGACATTTCAGTGATGAGTTTTGGATATCCGAAATATTTCCTTTGAAGTAATCATAAAAAACCCATAGTTTTTTTTTTTTTTTTTTTTTTTTTTTTTTTTTTTTACGATTTGCAGGCAAACCTAAGATAAATTATGAAGACTGGTTCGTTTTTTCGATATACTGCATAGTTGGTGCGTAAATCGTCGAAAATCGTAAAAAATAATTTTTGTTTTTGGGCTGATTTATGGCTTCTGTACGCCGTAATTAATTCAAAAATCATAGATTTGAAATCGCTATAGAATCAGACTCTCCTTGAGAACTCTTCGTTGAAAATAGTCCTTTCTATTGGAAAATCCAAAAAAAAAGTTTTGGAGGTTTGAGAGCCCTGCAGAAGCTCTTCAAAACTCTTTGAGAGCTCTTCAAAACCAAATAAAACTACATGAGTATACGATACATTGGGTTTTAGATCAAATATGTTTGTTGTCCAACAACCTGTAGAGAAGAATGATGATCATCTATTCAAGACGTTTCAGACTTCATTTTCCACTATTAACCTTCAATTTAATATTAACATATCAATAATTTTATATGCATTTTATTATAACTACAAATAATAACTTGATATTATATACATGTAAGTAATAGTGGTTGTACAAGTAGACGTAATTAGTACCCTATAGCTGTATAAATAAATATTTATTTTTAAATTTATGGGGATACTGGTATGATAAAGGACTTTTTAGACAAAAAAGGGACAGAGCTGTACTTATGTGACCTGGTTTTTCCAACTTGACAAGTCCTTTTTAAAATCTTTGTGTTTTTTCAGTCATCCCACCTCTTTGGTAGGCGGAATCTTACAGAAATCCGTATTTAGAATAAAAAGCCTAGATCTAGGCCAAGTTCCCTTATGATGAATAAATTATGAAATAACATTTGATAATTGATAATTTTAGCCAAAAACGTCACGAATAAATAAAAAAAATAATGTAAAAGTAAAATTCTAAAAAACTTCCTATTAAATATAATTTTTACGAAAATTTAAGTCTCTGTGAAACCAAAAATAAGAAGATAACGTAACAAACTGATAACAATAAATTAAACAATTATAGGGAAAACATTTATTTACTTTCAGAGTGGACATATATGTTTTTTTTCTGTACAACTTCTTGAACTAATAGTTTTGTAGAATATTAGAATATATGAAATGAATCGAAACGCTGTGTCAGCTGCGCAATAAACTTGCCAAAAATGCCGGCTAGAATTAAATACATTTAAAAAAAATACCAATAAATATTTTTATTTAAAGTATAAATTCGGGAATAAAGAAAATCCCAGATATCAGCATAAATGAACAAAAGGATATATTTATTCAGTACATAACAAACAAAATTAACATAAAAACTAGAATAAAAATAAAATAATATTTATAAGAAAATTTCATTGAAAAAAAATTAATTAATTAACCAAAAAAAAAATAATAAGTTTATGTTATGAAGTCATGATCTTCTGTTATCCAAATGTCTCAATGGGGTTGTGATGTACTGCCAATAGGCCCCACGGTGGGTTAGCAGCAACCATAACAAAAAAATCCGTGACGACAGTCGACTTATTAACACACACTGTCTCTTTGGACTTGGTCCCTGACTGGAATGAGTGACAATGTCCGTGAATACTTGGTCCCTGGCACTAAACATTAAGCCAAAATATCTACTGTATACTTGGGCTTACTTCCTATGTTCCTGTATTCAATACAACAATTTAACATAAACAAAAAATATCTCTTGTTATATATACATATCATATTATTCGATCGTATACACATTCATACGCTTGCAAAAATAAAAAGTTTCTTTAATACAGTGGCCCCAATAAATGCTGTATTTTTTTAAAATTTTATAAATTTTATTAGTGTATTTATTATAAGCCACATTGGGCGTACTAAAAAATCTCATAATATTTTGATACAGGATTTCCTTAGTTTAAAATATTTATTTACTTGTGAAATCAATAAAAAAGATTCAATTATGTGATTTAGGATTTACCAAACGGTTGAGGTGGACTAACCATAGTATAACTTGAGAGTATAATTAATTGTTTAAATAATAAAGTGTTTTCACAGTTAATAATAACCCTTTGATTGCATCCGTACTTCTCCAATACCATATCACAACCCTCGAAGAATGGTGCCAAAATCGGAGGATAAAAATAAATCCCAACAAATCCTATCAAACCATTTTTACTCTTTGTTGTAAATCTCCCGACTGCCCTACAGTATACTTTAATAGTGTTGTATCACTGTACTTACACCTGCAGAACAAATCCGCTACCTTAGACTGCAGCTGGACAAACGACTAACTTGGAATCCTTACACAAGACTGAAATGACAGGAAACTGTATATAAATGTTCCTTATATAACCGATCTAGCCCAAACCAGATATTAATCCTTCCATTATAAACCCCCTAACCACTCAAACCTATTAGTTTCTATCCTTGTATTCTCTTTCATTCCTGATGATTCTCCGAAAAGAAGATGGCCTCGAGACCTTATGTTGTAAAAATGTTTTTAGAGTGGTACCAATGGGTAGTTTCTCTATATGCCTGTATCATACCTTATGATTATGATCTTACTTTAAATTTACATGTTGTATTTTTTGTACAGTTATGAATATCAATAAATAAATAAAAAAAATATTATTATACATAAAAGGTATTTTAGAATTAAATTAAAATATCAAAAAAGAGATTTAAATAGGAGTACCTCCAAAATCTTTTGGATTTATAACATTTTGTTAGCCTAGGAATATTCTTATTAATTAGATGAATGATGAACACACATATTTTTCGTACTGAATTAAAAGTTCATGTTAGAAAATCGATTTTCAGTTAAATAGAGAGCAATAAAAACCAGTAAAGGTAACACCCGATTCTGGACGACAATTCTAACAAAAAAGTCTCCACAACTTTCATCAATATTAAACGGTTTCGTGAGAAAGCAAATATTTTACGTTTTTTTCATCCTTTCATATTAAAATACTTTTTTCTCTAAAAGAAATAATCTTATACGTAATCTATTGATACCATCGCAAGAGGTACGATATTTCCTATAAGTTAAAAAGAATATTAGAAAAAGTTGGCTGGAAATATAATTCTGAGAAATGTATGGTAATAAGAATAACTGTGTAAAAAATATTCGGTTTGAACTTTAAGTAACAATGGAGTCTGTCTCAAGGAAATCAGTGGGAGAGACACCTAGAGCTTAGAACGCTCTAAAATGAATGGTGGGAACCTTTAGGTTCATATATCAACAGACATAATGGGTCGTTAGGCCAAAGGGACAGGAGTGTTCCTCTAGATATTGTAGATGGACGAAGCATCAGAAATCTGTAAAAGGCTTACCGATAGGACGTCTTGGAGAGAAGAGATCTACGTCCCTTAGTGGTCTAGCTTCTTCTAAATACATAATATTGTTCTCATTGGAAACTACATAGAACAGTTACAGCAGGCCATGGCCTGGTCTTACTGTCGTGACAGTATACCCTTTAATTTATTAAGAGCTGCGCCGAAACGATAAGGTTGCTCGATACAAGATCCTACAAGTAGGAAGTGTACAGGAAGATGTTCAGCTCTACTGCTAAGGTAGAGAAATAGAATTAGTCACAGATTTTGATTGAAAGGACTTCCTTGGGACTGGTATGGAAAGCTTCAGAAATCAGTATACAAGATAAGTAGAGAAAACTCAGCCTACTACCTCTTCACGTCACTGTATTATTCTGTGCTCCATTATGATGTTGAAAACCGTATTTAAAAGAGTAAAGCGACAGATGAATAAATCAGATTTTCTAGAAGGATTGTGTTAGAATAGAAGAAGGGGCTGGATTCACTACGTTATGATAGGAACTTGAGGTTCTCTCGAGGAAGAAGGTTCTTGAGTTTAGCCTGCAGAAGTGGTTTGGCAGTGTGGTCATAACACACAGATTCACTAAAGCTTGTAGACTTCCCTGAGGGTAAAAGACCTCAAGATTGACTGAGGATATTGTACTTGGAATACGTCGGCCATTTGTTTAAGAGGATAACCAAAAATCTTCCTAAGCCAAGGGCATGGCATGTATTACAAAGTGAGTAAAAATTATTACTCATATTATCTAACATTTTTATGCATTATGATTCTACCCAAGTAATTAATTTTATTAATCCTGATAGTATATGCACCTTTTTGTTTCTCATACACCAAATTGTGCATGCACCTTTTTTATTCCTCACTCATCAAGTAGTGAATAAACGTTTTATCAAAATAAATTATAATGAAGATGGTCAGGGTTGCGGTAAAAAAAGAAACAAAAATAGTTCACAACTATTTATTTCCCGACGTTTCGCTCCAGTTTGTAGAGCTTCATCAGTGCTATTCAAGTAGATAGTTTTAGAGAATTTAAACAGTGAAGTCAAGTTTTATAATTTTTCACTATTTTCTTGGATGGTCGAGATGTGAGTGTAAAAAACCTCGGCTGCGATTTTCAGAGTGACACTAAGAAGTGCCCCGTGTCTTTAGTACCAAATCTAAAAAAAATTGACCCATTAGTCTCGGAGAAAAACCACGGATGGCGGATGGAGTACAATTTTTTTTTAAGTGTACGGAGAACTTTTTTTTTATGTTATTAGGTCTCTTAGTCATACTTAGGCGACAAACTGAATTAATTTATGAAAGAGCCCATTGATTTAACCCTGCATCGGGCGCGGCTGATCTGACAGGCACAGGATTCGATTTTTTTGCTGTCTCTTCCAAAAAGGCGCCGAGTATGACCCCTACCTCCCAGTAGTTTCCTAACTTTGTGGGGTGGTTCCAACCCGCTCAGTCAGTTTATCTCCTGCCGTCAAGAAAGTGCGTCACACGTGTTTTGATCTGACAGGCTCACCGCGCCCGATTACGTTACAAATCTCAATATTTTTCACTTTAGATAGTAAATTCAAGTACTTCGCTGTTTTTCGAAACTTGTGTTCGAGTCATTTTTGTCAGGTACCATTACCGTTTATGAATGGGATCGTGTGCCTGTCAGGCTCACCGCGCCTTTCTGGTGTCTTTCAGGTTCCGCCTCTCTTATTTTTTTTTTTTTTTTTAATTCTTCAATCGTTATTTCAGTATTTCTTTGATAAGGATATTCTATAGGGAGACCTCAATATTCCGACCTTTTTGGTTTCAACGACGAAAGTGTTGGCAACCTACGTCACATGCAAGAATAATTGCGTACTCCTGGTTTCTTCTGTGCTCGGAACAAAGGCATTGATAAAAGTAGTGTAGAAAAAAAAAACCTGAGGTCATAACGTATTATAATGCTCACAAAACTGGAGGTGACTCTGCTAACAAAGTGTGCGCCACATACAACGTGCTGCGAAATACACATCGATGGCCAATGGCTGTTTTCTACACTATGTTAAACTTGGGAGGGATCAATTCCTTGGCTATTCACCTCGGGAATCAATTGGAATGAATTCCAAGAACAGTTTCTCCTAGCCCAGAGAATTGTCACATGAACTGTGAATTAGACAACTTCAGCGAAGAAGCCAACTGCAATCCGGCCTTCACACCTCCTTGAAAATTCGTCTCAAGATCCCTCCCGCCTGATGATCGTCCAAAATCAACCTCTCCCCACCTCCAAAAGCGGTCCATATGTTGTGATTGCATGGTGGAAACAGGAATACATCGGCTCACGAACTACTCCTGTGTGAAATGCAACCAAGGAATTTGCCCCTTATGCGAAACCACTCTATGCAACATGCTTTTCAGCCAATTCTTCCGATCCTTCATCGGCTTTGATGGACGATAAATCCAACTTATTTATGTCCTCGCACTTTTCAACTTCATGTCTGACCCCTTTTTGAATTTTTTTTCGAGGATAAAAGGTACTATTTTGATTGTTATCCATAACCATGATATGCGAATTCCGCATTTTGACTTTTTTTGGTTTCTGTACCTAAATAAATAATAAGAAATGTTTTAAATTTATTTTATATTTTCCCTAATTGTCTATATCCTCAAGATGATCGGTAATTTTTGGTTTATTTTAATATGGTGATTTAAGGACTTTACGAATTTGTATGTATCGTGTGCCTGTCAGGCTCATCACGCCCCGATTTTGAGAATCCATGACCGCGCCCTACGAAGGGTTAAACAAGTGACTTCGTCGGGAATTTTTGGTAATTCAAAATGAAAAAAATATCCTTTTTTTTCTAGAGAAGGAAGCTTTAAAAGTTGGGCACCTTCGCCGAAAAAACACTACAGAGTAACCAAAAAACTGATTAATTGTTAATATCTATTCACAATTGTCTATATTTTTATTCTTTTTAAGCATTATGCATCAACCTCAACAAATAGGAAATAGGACCTATAGGATTTTTTTACCTATACCAGCCGAAAATAAGTGAAGATTTTCTCCTCAATGTACTTAAAATTTTCCTATTTAGGATAAATCAGGAAAAAGTTATGAAGAAAAGAAAACTTTAATTGCAAATAACACAAAAATTTTCTATTGTAATGGTGATTGGAAAGGTAATCAAATTCAATACATAAATATTTTAATCAAGATGTGTCCACTACTTTCAGAACATAATTTATGTATACTCGCATAGAACATCTGTACCTGTGGCCACACCTTCCAGCGATTTTTAATTTTTTAAGGCAATCATTCAACTGCTTGTTATTGATTTTTCGAATAATATAAAAAAATCCATTAAAAAATCTTATTTATAGCTGTGGGGTATCCCAAAGAAAAAGCGTATTTTCTGACTTTGAGTATTTTGATTGTATACATTTAGATGATAATGATGTTTAGGATCTCATTGCAGCAATTATGTACTGGGGTACGTTAAATTTCAATTATAAAAATTCACATTTCTTGTTGTAATTACCAAATATACTTTATTTGTATAATTTTCTTTTTTACTTTTGAGTGCACTTTCTCAAGGAAAGTGACCCTATTTTTTTCCAAACAATTTTCACAAATCAACATTCTCCAAACTTCTCATAAAACTGAATCCCCTCTCCCCCAAACATTATTTAATAATGTGGATTATAAGGGGGATAATCCCAAATTTTTTATGTACCATACCTTATATATTAGGAGTATTGATATCAGTTATTATGTTTATTATCGCAAGATATTTTAACATGAAAGGTACTTCAAAAGTAAAAAAAAAAATTTTTAAATAATTTATAATTTTTTCAATTAAGAAATGCCAATTCCTATTGTATAATTAACAAGTCTTCAAAGATTTATTTATTTGCGTCGCAATGGTAAAAGTTTCTTCGGTTTGACATACTAAACTATAGGTGTAATACTAATAATACACAATATATAAATTGTATAGTCACTAAATGTAAAGTCACAAAATAAACATTTTGTGTATATAAGTTTGTGCGTATAAATTGAAGAGTCATTAAATTGTATAGTCACTAAATTGTATTGTCAAAAATCCTTCATACATATTGATATTTACTACATGAAGACACAGGACTCTTGAATATATTGACTAGAGAAAATATTTGGTATTATTAGGTGAAATACAACATGCCTTATGTTAATATCAGATCAATTTATTTTAAATAAAATAAAAATTTAACATGGTTTAAAATTCAATATGGTATTTCATATATTTTAATCAAATTAATGTAATTCTTACACGCATAAAGTTTTTGTTGAAGACATCGAGTGTTGGAATAGTTCACATTCACAGACTACATACATTCAAGTTACTACTTATTCGAAAAGAAAGGTCCTGAGGACATCAATACCTGCGGTGTACTGTTCTCCGCCTTGGGACTTCTGGCAGAATACGCCCTCTAGTGCATCTTGGATGGTGCTTGCCCTGGCTTTCAATTTGTTGTTAAATGCGGGTACAACATTCTGCTGGATAAAAGCTTGGAATTCCGCATCTTCACTAGTCTTCCAGGATTTGTCTTGAATGTATGCTTCTACATCGCCTACTTTCAAATTGAGTGACTCCACCCTCACACTGCAAGATCCCCCTTCGTAAGAGACAGTGTATGAGTAATCAATGGAGTTATCCAATATCTTGTAGTATCCTGATCCAGTAACATCTTTGTACGTTATTTTCCTGAAGAAGGTGGCGAGGATGTTTTGTCCGATTTGGTAGACATATGTGATTTTTTGGCCTAAGAAATTCATTTGGCATTCACCAGTCCTCTTGAGGGAGTCTAACCCGATGCCCACGCCTCCTTCGTAGCTGATCATGTTTACAAAACCTGATCCGTAGTCAGTAACGGTACGGTTGGCTGTCACGGAGAGTTTGTTGGCCATTTCCAGCTTGAGATCGACGATCTCGCTGATGTTGACAGTAGCGGCTTGCGCGGTGGCCAACACAGCAAGTACGAAAGCTATCACCGATGTCTTCATGGCTGTCTCCGTGATTTGTTCACTGATTCTTGAATTTTAATGGGTTCAATTTATATACCAATACCTACCTCGTTTAATAATTCGAGTGCAGATTAGATAAAAATAAATTAATTTGGTGCCGATCGATAAGACTTATTTGTTTGCAATTTTTTACATTATGAATCTTGGATGATTTACCGATTTGCGTATGTAGTGGATGGAATAACCAAATGATTACATCACATTTCTATTGAAACCAAAATTTGTGTTGCTAGTTTACTTTGTACAGACTTTTGAAGAGCACTTGAAAATATCGAGACTGGAATATACAGCTGAAAATATTCTTATTAAGTCTAGTGGGGAATACCTAATAATTTTAACTGGTTCATATTTATACTATACAAAAAATAAAATAAATGAAAACTCGTAATAACCACACAAAAAAATTCACTCAGCCTGGAGATCTCCAAGAGTCCCAGGTGTATCAACTTATTAGGACTTCAAGAGTTTTCACCTTTCCTGCATCTCAATTTTATTTAAAACCAGTTAAGGCCGAGTAAGGGTTGTAGTCATAAATACCATAATTCCATTGTCTTTTTTTTTTTTTAAACCAGATCTCTAAAAGTCATGTTTTAGGCAAAGTCTCTGCAATATTGGTATTATAAGCTCCAAAAATTATTTTGATGTGTTTAGAACTTGACTATTATTATTCATAATTATTGAAATTGTTTTAATGCTTGGAATAATATGTATATTATTTAGTTTTGTTACGTATGTTTTGGAGGAGGAAGAATGCATCAAGTGAATTGCGCAGGATTTTTTTAGTGATTCAATAATTGAAAATAATTCAGAATGTTGAAGGATCATTTAGATTCAGGATACCTAGCTCGTTCCATATAGATTTTCTCAGATTTTGTTTGCTAATTTCAATTACACATGCGTAAACATATTATCCTGCGCAAATCGGAATTTCAAAAACCGTTAGACTGATTTAGAAAGTTGAAAATTAGTATAATATGGGTCTGATATCAAGTTCATCGGAATCTGTCTACTTTCCCTTAACCATGAACAACTTTTTTCCTTCGAACACGGCTGGGCCGAATTCGATTTAAAACAAAATCAAATTTGCTTCTAAATCTTTATTCAGTTTACTTAAAGTTATGGAATAATAAGTCTAAAAATATAAAATTTGAAAATTTTAATTTTTTTTCCTGTATGCCGAAGTCACTCGCATGAATAGTCATATATTCTTCTATTAATGTAATGAGTGACAATCCTAGTGAACAGAAAGAAGTTCAAGAAAAGAACCACAACAACTCTTTAAGATTTAATAAATGTATGTATTTTATCGCACATAAGTTCATCTATTTTCCAAATTAATCAATGTACAGTAGGACACAAGCTACTGAAATGGGCTTCCTTATTTTCATGTATTCAATGTTTCAAAAGAGCTTGTAGTTTTATCAAAACTTAAATAATATTGCACCCAAAATATAATCGTAATACATATAATAAATGGCTTTGGAACAATCTTTCTTTTTCTTTATCGTTACTTAATGGAACTTGATTGCAATTTGGTTGAAGCTTTTCAATTAACTATTAAACGACATATTGAAAAAGAAATAGGGTAGTACTTTTTTAATGAAATAGTTGAACAATCGCAATAAGATAACAGAATTTTGAATCCTCGCAAATGAACTCATATCTTATCAATTAATTAAATGGCATACGCTTGTTTATTGGTCTCGATTCAGATATATATATACGAATTACTTTATTAAAAACCAGCATAAGAGGTTGGGTTTCTTAGTGAAACCAGTTCCACGACGGTAACAGAATGGGTTCGCTTTTCGTTTGTTTGGTTTTGTCCATAGTGGCTTTGGCGCACGGAAAAACGGTTTTGATCAATGAAATAGTGGAAGGCAAACTGGCCTTGAGCAACTTGAGAGCCGCTGAAGGAGGGAAGACTATTTTGAATGTGGGTAAAGGCTTCATGAACCCTATTAGCTTCGAAGGTGCTGTGGCCATCGGCTTGGACTCTCTCCACAGGACGGGAAACTGCAGCATGGATTTCGGTGACAGCAGCATCAAGTACACTCACGAAATCGGACAGGCCATTCACGCCGTCTACTTCACGAAGCTGAGCACTCCATACGGTGAAGGTTCCGGCTACTACAGGGCTTTTGAAAACGTCATAAGTTACGCTTACACCGTTGACTATTCGCGAAAGTGTCAAGTCAGCCTCAACGACCTTCAGATTAAACTAGGTAATGTCGAACTGTGTGTCCAATCAACTTGCGTAAACAGCAACCATGATGCGTCTTTTGGCACGCTTGTAACTGAACAGCTCACTCCTGGCTTGAATAAAATGTTGCTAGCAAATAGGCAAAAGGTCGAAGATTCTCTGAGCAAGGTCTACTGTCTGACTAATGCACGATTCGACAGCGAAGAACAAATCGGAAAAGGTTTGTACGTCCTCGAAGACTCCCTTTTCGAATAGTTACCGTCTGCAAGAAACACTATTTAATGTATATTAGTTGTAAATATTTTGTACCTTGTAAAACAAACAGAATGTTTCATGTATCAATCTCTGAAAGAATAAAATAAAGTGAGAAATGTACGAATTACTTGTTTGTTAATTGCTTTATGTCTCAGTAATTTCCTCTAAACAATATATTTATTAACATATGAGGAGTTTTCTATCAATCCTAAATGCACTTATTTTCAGAAAATAAAATAATTGTTGCATTGATAATTCCCAAGTAAATATATTTAATTGTTTTTGGAAAGGTTTATATAGAATACTTACTTGACACGAGACAATTTTAATTTTTAACTAAACCGCAAAAGTTTTTGCTATAGAATTTTTATTTAAAAAAAAAACTTTTGATAGAAAACTCAACATATGTTTAATATTTTAAACATTTATGTTTTTATCCACGGTAGGTGTTGGAGGTTTTTTATTACATTTTTGTATTTATGTAATATATAAATACTATACACTCATAACAATTATTATAATAATTTTGAATAATTCCTACTAACTTAGTTCTATAAATGATTGAAACAGAATGTTTCAAATTCAGTTATAAATGATTATAAGGAACAGTATGGTTGATCTACATAATTCCTGACATGCTGAAAAGGTATTGCAATACTCCAAGTAAATATAGTTCAAACCGAAAAAATTAGAACCCAAAAAACAAAATCTTCTTGAATTTATCGTTAAAATTTTTCTCAGACCTAAACAGTAAAAAAAAAAAAATCTGATTTTTAAATTAAATTTAAACTTAAATAATATTTTTTTTCGTAACATCATTTATTATTATGTTTGTATAATACGTACATACATATTACAAAGAAATGATAAATAGGTTTTATATTAAAACTAATTAATTGGGTATTTACAGTATAATCTATAGATGCTGATCATAATACAAAACATTAATCATATTTGTTCTATAATTTGATATAGTTCTAATTTTATTGATAAAAAAGAAATAAAATAAAGGATGATTTCTTTGATTAACAGTTGATTTCTGTAAGTTTAAAAAATCAACACTCATATGAATGATTCCAAATTCCATATCGATTAAAATCGTTTATGTACCTTGTTTGGTAGCAAGGTTATACTTAGCCCATGTAGGCCCATATCACGCGGCTGTGGAACGTTTTAATGTGTAACATGATTCATTCGAACGTTTCAAATATGTTAATTGTATTTGACGTAACCTGCGGAGAAACAAAAACATGAGAACAGATATTTCATAGTATTCCTAAAAGTCATCTCTATTTGCTAAACAAAGCACCTTTTTGATTAGATGCCAAATATGTTCGTGTGAAATTTACCCCTCTGACCCATTCATTGATGCTAATACGTCAACCACCAAGAACAGCACATTGTAACAATCTGTTGCACATAGTTTTACTAAAAAAACGGTCCAATATGGTCCAAGTTTTTTGTGTGAGACATTTACATATCATGACATCATCATTGTGCTACAAAAGGCAATCAAAAAATTACATTAGTATATGAAAATAATATACAGATTTGAAGGAAATAGATATAAACTTGTTTTGTTTTTAAGAAAAATATTGAAAATGTTTGGAAACAATGAAATATTTGCACATTTCTGTTCATATACCTGGTTTAAAAGGGAAAGTTCCTGTATTAAAAATAATTAATAAATAAAAACTAAAAGCATTATCATTGCTAAAATTATTTTTAACTAAAAATGTATATATATATATATTTTTGTTTAGTGTAAAATTTTCATCCCATTTTACTGCACTTTAAATGCGCTTTCTTAACACTACATAAATTAGTATTAGGATCTTCTTTTTTTCAAAGGTGCTTTATTTTATTTTAAAGGTTTTTGGAAAGGTCTACATGTACATTTAAGCAAAATTGGTTAATTTTTTTTTTTATCTTTCATTTTTATACCTGCAATTTGTATTTTCATCAGAGTTCGGAGTAAAGAATGTGGTTTCTTTTGTTTATTAAAAACTTAAGATCAATTAATTGAGAAAAATAATACCTTCTTTTTGAAAATAATAATATATTTACTAATTACAAGATTTTTAATAATAAAATATAACTATTTATTATTGACCTTTGTTTAATTATTTAAACCAACCCATTTTGTAGCAAATTAAACTTAAACAGTACTACCATATAAATAACTGTTACTGGTAACCTAAGAAAACTTCATAATTTATAATTACATTTTTATAGTTTTTCATTCTTCCAACAAAAGTTATTGTTGATCATTTCTGAGGAATTATATTCAGTTTGTAAAATGTAGTTATTTTATACATTCAAAGGAAAATAAATAACGCGGCAGGTAATACTGCTTGCAGTATGGCGACGGGATCAAGAATTTATGTTTTATTTATATTTGCTAGATTAGGCGTAGTAAAGTCAGTGACAGAAAGAGCTAAACCATTAATCTGGCTAAGATGTTTTCATTTCTGGAGGCTGGAGGCATGACTCAAGGCATAAATCAGGAGTTTCATTTAGGGAAGTTCTCCAGCACACAGCCTCATTCCTCATAGGGCTTAGCCTTTTTCTCCTGTCTTATCATAACCTATCGTAGCCATTCTCTTTGGTCTAAGTCACTTCATACATCAGGGAGTAGTTGTGCATTACTCTTGTTTCAATATGAACTACCTATTATTTCTAGCAATACGAGTAAACTAATGGTAATTTTTAATTGAGAAATGACATTTGAGCAGTGTTGTAAAGTGTATATACAACACATATGTGTGTGTGAGCAGAATTAATGTTTTACCGATCTAATACTAAAAATGTGTGTACTGACTACGTACGATGTTTTTAACTTCAATTATCTATTGCAAGCACCTTGGCCCTCGCGACTACCCTAACCCTCAAATGTATATACTCCTATTAAAAATAAATTAAATACATACCACTAAAACTCATATTGATTCAGGGGTGCAATACTTTGTAAGGAAGTACTGATATTAGACCAACCATTGTACAAGGGTGGTGATTCGGTCAGAATTACACTCGACCGCCAGATTTTTACCTAAATAAGGATAATCACTGTTTGGGACAGAGAAAAAGAAAATAATTATCTACCACAGCCGGATTTCAACCCGGGCCCTTGAAGTTTGTAGCACAGTGCCTTACCATTGAGCTACCCACTTACCCATATATATTCCTATTTACCCATTTCAATAAATTTTCATGGTCCAGAGGAAAAAGCACAGATAAAACTGTAACTTCTTCTCTTTCGACTATACCAAAGGTCCCCTTAAACTATTAAAAGAAAGAGAGAGAAACTCGAGGTATGAAGTTGCTATGCAGGTACGGAGCAATGCGGATGACTGACTTACATCCTGACTGTCCTTATTGAGATTTAGCAATGCTGCAGCCTCTAGTCACGTCCGTCCTCCCGGGACGTGGACTAGGTGATTCTTAATCCTCCCTTCCAGGGCTAACCTAGCACTGTATCTCTGTTAAGGGTTTAGTTGATCAATAATTCAATCATAATAGATTGCCTACTTTTCTCGTTTACTGATAACATTAAATATAAATCTTAACCCGAGTATATTGAAAATATCTTGCTCTGTAAATGTTGTGATTTTATCTACCCTTGGTTGGCTGGCAGACATATGTAATATTTAAGAAATATGCGATGTCAAAATTATACAGTTCATAGAAAGCTAAAATGGATAGACTTATTATTTTTTTTATTCAATACTAAATGGTATTGAGTGTAATGGCCTAGTGGGCTTTACATGGTTAATATAACTGTTAGATTTTTTGTTTGTTTAAACAATCATTATGGGATTTTAGTCTCGTGCAAAGTACACACCTAACTATTTACAACGCAATAACTATTGAACAATTGTATGTAATAATAACTGAATCATAACGATTATTTGTAAACAAAAAGATATAACAATAACAAATTAAAATAAAATAAAATCAATAGATAAAAATAATAATCCTTAAGAATAAAGAGAGAAAAAAGAAAAGAAATGTAATTAAAGAATATATATAACAAAAATTATTACATTTATAGATTTAATATAATAAATAACTGACTTCAAATCGGGAAAAAAATGTTAATTTGAAGAAAATACGAAGAGGAAAAAAAATAGTAATAATAACAATATTGAAACAGATAAATATAGAATTTATTGTAGCAGCTTGGACTTCAGTCTTCTGATAGATGAGATTGGATTTCCCAAGTTGTTACTATTCCTTTAACTGCCGGTAGCTGGGAGTGGAATTTTATGAACTGTTTTTGATGAAGTCACCTGTTGATTCCATTTTTAGTTCCCGCTGAAATTGGCTATTTCTTACAAAGCAAGGAGCATCCAATACGATTATTAGGAGTTTAGTTTGAAACAATTGTAGTTTTTTCCTTTTCGTAAAGTATTGCCCCCCCAAACTTCACAGCGGAAAATCAGGAGTGTCCTGGGTTTTGTTTTATAAATAATAAAAGTTGTTTCTGGTTTAAATTTAATTTTCTTTTTACAGTACTTTTTGCTAGCCATGCGAAGGTTTGGGATGATTTAATGTTGATATGGCGATTCCAAGTAAGGCGCCGATCCAGGTGAATTCCCAGGTATTTACTGCTTCACTGGCAGGATTACATTACACTTATTTACCTTTAAGGATTAGTTCCGGAGGGTGATTGAGAGTAAAAACATTTGAAGTACATTTTTGAATGTTGAGACTAATCAGCCATTTAGTAAAGTATTGTTCAAGATCATTAAGGTAACTCTGCAAAGTATTTCTAGCTAGTATTATTTCATCGTGTTGAGAATTAATGGTTTAGTGAATGACGTAAAGCGTATTTTTTTCACTATTAGCCGAAGTAATATATTCTTTTATTACTGTCCAAAGAATAGTGATAGTAAATTATATTTTATACATTCTATTAGCTTGTAATATTTAAAATAAGCTATAAGGTTTCGTGACTTCCCTTAACGCACTCCATCTAACAATATTTTGCAAAAATACATTATTAACCAGTTTTTCTTTTCAGGACAACAAGTATAGTTCAAAAGGACCGAAAATTATTTTCAGTAATAAAAAGTTATAACTTTATATAAATATATTTAATGCTCCAAGAGATTTATAGCTTTTAAAAAAAAATGCATTTATAAGGTAGATTTAAAAGTCCACGACTAGAAATGCATTTGCATTTAAATTTGTTTGTTTTTTTTACTTTTTACATAGTAAAAATCTTAAACAAATTTTAATAAAATTAATTATGTATATACCTTCTTTTTCAGGTAAGGGTTTACGTTTGAATCTTTATATTGTTTTTCGACCTTAAAAATGGTAAGTTCTACCAATGTTTGTTTTATTTTGCGTGTTATTTATTTAAGCTATATGCATTGTGTTCCTAGATATTAATTATTATTATACTTATCAGTAATTATGTTTTTATTTATTTGTTTTTCTCACCCTTCCATTAATTTTATTATCTCAAACAAAAACCAATACATAATACAAAAATAGGAATAGTATACAAAACACACATAAATCCTTTATATGCCTGATGGGTATTGTGGGCCCACTGTGTGCAGGGGAGCACTGTGGCGCTTACTCGCCGTGTGCGTTGTCATGAGTGTGAAGGGACCTCTCTAGTAGTGATGAATGATAGGGTTTAGACTGATTCAATAATTATTACAAACCTTTAATTACCTTTATAAGTTATTTAAAGTATTATAACCCATGATAGGCATTCCGAGCACGTGGTTGGTTAGCATTAGATAAAAAAGTATCAATAATTATTTTATTGTAGCATAAACAAATAGAAAATATTTATTTGAAATACAGCACATCAACAGAAATAGAATGACTTTATCATGGTAAATACTATCTTCGCGGCCTGAGCAAACTTAAGTAACATTGAGTAAACCTCTCAAGTTCCGAAAGCTGGAGAGTGGTACAGATTGGGCGTTGGAGGTGCTATAGGTTGTTACGATCACGTCACGTGTAGCCATTTGAGTTATATACCAGGAGCATTGGAACGCCGTTCGGCTGCAAAGATTTTAAAATAGCTAGTTTAGCGAAAAAATTAATTTCGTTTAAAATTTATGAATAAGATTTATTTTCACTCAATCAAAATATATGAATTATTTAGCACATTTAGAATATAAATAGGGTGTACATACAATTAGCCTTTTAGTTCAACTAGCTGATTGGAAATTTCCTACTTTACTTAGGAACCAGTAATAACATTTATTTTCACTTAATCAATAAATAAGTTGAAAATAAATTATTTATTTAACACTTTCCGAATAAAATACCTGTACATATAATTAGCTATTTTTAAGTCAATTAGCTTGGAATTGTTTATTATGAATTAGATTGGAAATTGGCTATTTTAGTTATTCATAGGATTTAATTTTACTGACTCAATAAGCAAGTTGAAAATAAATGATTTATTTAACACATTCCTAATAAAATGGCTGCACATACAATTAGCCCTTTTAAGTCAATTAGCTAGGAATTATTAATTATTAATAAGATTGAAAATTGCCTACTTTACTTATGAGTAGGATGTATTTTCACTGTATCCATAAAATAGTTTAGAAAATTATTTATTCATCACATTTCGAATAAAATTGACTGTATAAACATTTTTCATCAGGGCGTACAAAAATAAAGTGGAATCTTGGAATGCGTAAACTCTTTATTTCAATACAGAAGGAACTTACGAAAAAAAAAAATTGAAATCTAATAATTTTTTAATGAATTTGTGTATAAAAACCTGAATGTACTGGACAATAATGGACTTTGTGTTTTGGTAAAAATAAGTTTAATTTAAAATCTAAGATGATATGTATCATTAACCACATTGTTGTTCATCCAGATATGGTTGATTTATTCCTTTATATTAGGGTAATTTACATAGTATAGCAATCACTGCTGATTTTAGGGCTTCATGTCTATAAACCCGAAAATATACAGTATACTTGATTTTTGTTTCAAAGCGTAGAAAATAATAAAAATATTTAGTACATTCAAACATCAAAATCAGAATGTACTAGTTATAACTCCTCATTTAACTTTTGAAAAAAAAAATCTGTGAGCTTCTTTTGAGCAAACGAATCCCACCAAGCATAGGTCTGTGAATTGTTGATGATGATGAGGATTAAAAAGAAACTATCTCTCGCGTCCGTCCTCCGGCGACAGATGCAGAGAGGTGACTTTGCCTCGCTCAATGTTCTTCTTTGCTATCTCCTCCGGATAGTACAATATTTTAGCTTTAGATTACGTGAATGAGATACTCGTTTAGCTTACAATAATTAAGTATACAATTTTATATTTGTATGTTTAATTCGTTAATTTAAAAATTGTTTTGCTGTTCTTTGATTAGTCACTAGTAATAAGGGGTCACAAATTCTTTCCAGAGTTCCAGTGCAATATGTTAAAAATAACAAAAAAACAAAACATGGTCTGAATTTAACGAAATTCATACTGGGAACCTATTGACTGTGCTAAGAAACGACACTTTTTCTCCTGAAAAAATATGAGAAACATAATTATTGATAGTAGTGTTAATAAGCAAGGTTTCATTGCTATAACTTCAAATTAATAAAGAGACTATAGTGAATTTAATCAATCAATTGCTTCTCAAGACACTAGGAAGAATTTCATATCGTGAGATTCAAATTATCAATAGTATTTTTAGAAGGTCCTCGCTAAAATTTATTCTATTTTTACTGCACAAATACGCGAAGTATAAGCCCTTCCCTCACCCAGCATAGATGGATTCCTAGTACTAAATTTCGATGACTCAGGGGTCAACGTCTTGCCGTGTTTGGATGCTCCCCTCGAAGACCAGGCTTCTCGAATGGCAGTGACTGTTAAGGTCTTGTAATTACGACCGCTCTTAGCAGACCTTTGACATTTTTAATACCCTTGACCTACTTCAGATCCTTTTCTTCCTTTTCATCTGACTCCGCTTTTAATTAAACTTCTGTTCATTTTAATTTTCTTATCGCGGTGGCCAACTGAGACACTTTTCTTATTTCATTACCTCTCACTTCCCCTCGCCATTTGAAGTGGAATTACAATCACTATTTCTACTGTCCTTTAAAAGTCATAAGAAATCCTTTGATAAAATTCCTTCAAAAAACTTTAGATGTTTAACAAGTAACATATTTTTATCTTTTACTACCTTGATCTCTCAGTTATTTTAATTTTATTTAAGAGACATTTAAATATATTCTGAATATACTGTAAATTCATCAATTATGATTGTTTCATTGTTCATCATCATTTAATTAAATTCTTCTCCTATTCTTTCCATTCTACCTCCGTAATTTTACGTAGTTTTACCAAGTATAATATCCTAATAATTATAAATAAATATAATTTATGTTTACAAGTTATTAAACAAACCCATTATGTTTTAGTAAGGTATTTTTTTTAATTTCCACTTATTTCGGAGTTGTTGCATAAGTTTAGATAATATAAAGATTGTAGCCGAAAAAAAACGAATTAATTTTTATTTCTAAATGTATGTAAAAGACATGAAGACGATCTGGGAATTTGAATTTCAACTTTTCTGGGTAGCCTAACTTACTTAGGACTCAACTGTACTGCAAAGGCTTGCTGTATGTTAATATATTTTGTATACAATTAATATTAAGTATTCATTTTTATCCTTGAATGCATCACAGATAATTAAAATGTTACATTACAATTTATAATAAATGTAATATAATAATTTTAATGGGTATCAAAGTTTTAAAATTAATACAGTACATCCAATAAAGCTAATCGGGTTTGACTTCGAATCCGCCTGTGGCTGGTCGATATTAATTTTGTTGTATGAGCTGTAAATTTACTCTTTAGTACCTACAATGATTCCAAGTGCTTCAATGGATTTTAAAAAATCAGGCTGTTGAGAGTGATTCTGACCAGATCACCTTTCATCATCGTTATTCAAGAAGTAATACTTTCTTACTAAGGACGGAACCCAATAACGTTTAAGGGTTGTAGTGCTATGAGTTAGTTACATCCCTTTAATCTTTTGTCTCAAAAATTCAGGGTTTTTTTTTTCAATTTTGCAGAATTAAATCTCTATCTTCAAAATTGTATACCCGACCAGAGTGACTAACATAAGCTAAGCCGGGTTGGTTGGGGAGAGGGTCTGGTTACATTATTGTTGTAATCCCATCGCCTTAAGCAGATCAGCTACGGTTTAGGATATTGACTTGTTCAAGCTGTTCTGGACCTGAATTCTCTAGGAGTTGGCTTCTGATAATTAACTAGTATCACTCTATTTATTCATTTTGAATATTATTAGTTGGTTAAACATCATTATTATTTCATGAATTTATGGGGTAATCATCTTTAGATCAATTGACTCTAAATCCAAACGTGTATTTTCAATTTCACGAATTTATTGTATGATAAATATATTCTAAACTTCTCAATTTTCTATGCTTATAACATCTATTTTCTTGTTACATAAAATACCTAATATCTTAAAGAGATAAAAAAAATATTATATGGATGGTATTAATAATTGGCTTACTCTTCATGATGCAGTTTCGACCACTAAACAATAAGGGTAAGGCCAATTGTGTATCTGCTTTAATGTTTGGTTAAAAGTTCTTGAAACTTCGATGGCTCAATTACATATTAACAATATGTAGAAGAAACATATTAAAATATGTTATTCTTGGAGGTTACTTAATTATTATTATTAAATTAACGATTCGCTCGTTCCTTAAAGCATAAATAATCTAACAGCTAGACGAAATTATTGTTGAAAAATAATTACCTTTAGCAACAGGACCTGCTAAAATAGGCAATGGCCCTCTTTATATCCTAACACTTTAGGCCGAATATCTTACCAATCTGAAATCTGCTGGCGGTGCTGGTTCGAATCCGGCCTGGGGCATTGACTTTTTTCATGGAGCGGAGGTCCAGTGGAGTGTTAGGCAGTATATGACTCCAATGGGAGTCTTGGGCGAAAAAAAGGACACTGTTTCTTAACGGGGATGGTGATCGGGCAAGCATTCCCCTATAATAAACTTGTCGTAACGTATCTTCCATTTAATGTATTTATGTATGTTCATGGTATATTGTAATTAATATGGAGTTTAATTCAGTGTTTATCCAGTTATAATATAATATGTATGATATAAAGTAGCTGTTTTAATTAAATTATAGAAAGCAACCTTTCATCTATTTCAATGTTAAATATATTTTTCTTAAAAAATCAAAAAAAATCGGCATGGTCCTAAGTAAATGAGAATAACTTGTTGCTGGTGAAAGTTGAATAGTCCGAGGCCCCAACTAACTTACTAACTTTTTTTTTTGTTTTTAAACTTGTAATCAGCAATCCGTCCTTTATAGTTCTTGCAAAGAACATAATTTCTCACACTTGGACTCGCCTTCTTCTAAAACATTCTTTCTTAATTTTCTTTTTGCATTATACTTTGTTTTATTTATTTTAGATATTTTAAAATGTTACTAAATTTATGTAAAATTTTAACATTTGACCAATAAAATATTTCTTTTTAAAGCAGATTTTTTTCAAAATAAAACATACTAGAATGGAACTTAATAACTATTTTGAACAAAAATAATAAATCAATTGTGA
>NW_027109788.1:639212-649975 GCF_000696795.3 Halyomorpha halys
TTGTTTGTAAAATAAAAATAATATTACATATATTATAATGCATGATTTATTTTACTATTAAATATTTATAATTAGGAATGCACCTGGACAAATGACACCTTGAAATTATCATTCAATGCTGAAAAGACAGGAAACTGCCTATCGATTCCAACTATTACTACAAGACAAGCTAATTATATAAGTGTTATTTATATGACTGCCCTATCTGGACATATGGAGTTGAGCTTTAGGGCTCCACTAATACATCAAATCCCTCTTCTATTCAATTCTTACAACCCAAAATCCTTAATGCTCCTTAAAGTCAACCATCAGGGCCTGAATGTTCTATATGTTGCCGATTTGGCTAAGACCAGGTGACAATTGTTCCATGATAAAATTCTTAACCACCCAACCCACTTGTTTTTAACCTGTTTTATCCTTCATTCTTGATATTCTCCTTAGGCGCCTAAAAATAAGCTTCGAGATCTTCTCCTCCAGAAATGTTATTGGAGTTCTATTATTGGGTTGATTCTCAACATATCTGTATCATCCCATTGCACAACTAATATAAAATTTACAATAAAAATATCAATAATTAAATTTTAAAAATATATATTTATAATTAATTTTAATCTTACATGAGGACTTATTCTGCATAAAAACAATTCCAGTATAAATTAACTAGTTTTACAATATATTAGTTATACGGAAGGAATTAACTAAAAGACCAGGAAAAAGGTTATGTAACCCAGAAGATTAAGAAACATTTCTCATGTATTACTTGGTAAACAAATATGATTCCATAAACAAATAAAAATAGTTTAAAAAATTTTTTCATATGAGATATTTAAGTAAACCTTAGAGGAAATTTTCAGATTCTTGGATTGACTTTTATTCCCTGTATCACGGCGTATTATGGGATATGAAAATTCCATTCTTGATATTAGAATCGTACAGACTAAAAGAGAGAAAAATCCTAAGGAGATAAGAAGACGGAACAGGGAAGTGTACTTTAGGAGATTTGCTAGAGCTACAAGGTTTCCCTCTCAGCAGACCCTCTGCTCCTCAATTAAGTAGTTTTAAATAAATCCAACATGCGCCCTGAGGCAAAGCTCTCGGAGCCCTCCCTGCGTGATCGAGTAGGGCTAGGGCCTTCTTATCCGAGATCTTGGGGGGATGGAGGGGGCGAAGTTCTGAGGTAAGGGTTGTTAAGCAATCAGGGGAACTGGATCCTCTCCACTCCCAGATAAAAGGTTCCCTATATCTTTAAGTTATCAAGGAGTCGTATAGATACAATACAGCCAGAGTATGCATTTATGATAAAGATCATACAGAAATCCGTATGATACCACAATGTAATGATCGTTTTTAAACATTATTGCTAGGTCTGGATATGATTGGGTAACTGTATGATAAAAAAATTGTTGCAGTGGGCATATGACACAACTTTCATTTAACTCCCTAGTAAGCAAACATTTCTAACAATCAATGATTATTTTCCTATTAAAATTTGTTTATTAAGATTTTTTGGTGAGAAAATTTCTATTTAGAATATTATCACAATTCTATATTTTTGTATTACGTGTCGGGTTTTCCTATATTCATGTTCTAATATTTCTACTATTATAACAATTAATTTAACATTATCACAATTTTTTGTATATCCAATGAAAACCCTATGATCAATTTTACCTCATTTTGTCTAGTGCATCTATTTCTTGATTTAAACTAAAATTTACAACACAGTACACAATAGTTGTTTTGTTTTTTTAAATGATTAGTTCTAAAATTATATTAAGATTGTCCCTAAGGATGGCCGAATTGGCCGAAACGTGGGACTTATAAATAGAATAAAAATTTTTGAGAGTTAAATGGATAAAAGTTTATTTATTCAAACACAGCTAACCAGTCTCAAGAAAGTTTAAGATTATAAAAATAGTATTTAACTTAAATTTTATAGTTGATAGTGACTATTACAGTTCATCACCAGACCCTATCTGCGTTTTAGTTTAGCCATTGTGGTTTTAATACATTTTGATTATTATTTTTGATCATAAAAATCCAAAACCAGACATTTCTTTTTTAAAATCTAGACATATCAATAGGGTGGTAGAATAACAACACATAGGCATATTGATATGTCCAAAGAGATTACTATCGCTTTTACCTAGTATAACTTGACATTGGTTAGTAATCAAAATAAAGATGAATATATCAGTAGTACTGGTACTGGTATTTGGTGGGGGGAACAAGTCCGGCAAGTGGGTCTAGTGGTCCTTTTTGCCAACCCCTAACGGATACATATGTTGCCGCCGCATACTAACCAAGGTGAGAAATTCATTCTTCAGGGTCGCTGAAAAATAAATGTTTAACTCACCCCAGGTGGGAATCGAACCCACAACGTTCCGAACCGAGCGCACTGGTACCTCCGCCCCAACCCGCTCGTCCGTTACATCCTTGTATCAGTAGTAAACGACATTGTTTAATCAGATGTTGTGTTGTACATTTAAATTAATGTAACTATATGACAATATTTCAAATATGAAATAGATGCAAAGATTGGATACACAAAAGTTGTGATAATGTTAAATTAATAGTTATAACAGTAGGAATATTAGTACATGGATATGGGAACGCCCGAAACGTAGTAACAAAAAATTTTAATAATGGAAGTTCCTCTCAACGTTTAATAAATAAAAAGAAACAATTTTCAAGGGAAAAAAATCCGGTATTAAAATTTGCATTCTAGGATTTCTGGAAGTGCGCATACAGACAATAAGCTTTGTCTCTTCCACGAATATAGCAATTTAACAAAAGATAACTAAACTGTGCACATGATTACGACCGGGAAGCTCCTGTTTATGTTTTCCCATTTTTTAGTTGAATCTCGATCGAATTTGAAATTATAATTCATAGTTAATATTTACTATTTTTTTATAATTCTTTACAATAAAAAATGGTAATTTATTTAAAATAAACAAAATCAAAGCAACTTGAGAGGAAAACTTTTAAAAATTTGACAATTAAACGCTGGTCTTTAAATTGAATTAAAAGTAATTTCGATGAGGACAATAATCAGGTAATATTACAGATTACTTGGTAGTACATTCATTTGTGGAATTTAATAAAAGTCGTTGCAGAAGTTTGTGTGAAAATTGAAAAAATGTGAAAATCCATTTCAGGAAATCACTTCCGATTAGTCGGTTTAATAGAAAATTATTGAGTTGAGCTGTTAACACACACTCAGATCATTTTGTGAGGCTTGGTTATGTGAACTGAGGAGGACTCAAAACATGTATTTTCTCTGAAAACTCGAATTGTAAATTTCACATGATCGCATACTTCCCCTTACTGTACATATTCCATATATTGGTTTGTGACAGTAAAAATATGGGTAGTTTTCAAAGTTAACGGAATATCATAGTTAACAAGTGGTTGAGAGAGCACGTTTATAGCACGAACCCAACCAGACGTTTTACAATTACTGATAATTAATTTTACAAACAGACCATTAAAATATGAAAGTTAGAACGTGATTTGAATAAATAAAAATATTTCTTGGCAAATAACACTTAAAACCTGCAATTATCCCCACCAATAATCAAATAAAATAAAACACATCCCGTTATCTTTGTTTTTTTTTATATACAAAGCTCTCTCGATATGTAAACTTGTAGGAGGAAGACTGGGCCCGAACGAGATAAATAGCGCCTCTGCAAATACTCGAGGAGTAAATAGTCCAATTAAAGGCAAAAGGTTTTTAATTGGAACCCATTAAAGCGGAAATTCCAATAGCTCTCAAACGATCTGGTACTTTTGTGACACCAGTGATGCGGAATGAAAACAAGTAAAGGAGAAGAAGCCAAAGATTGTAAGGGACGAATAATTAGAGGTAAAAGGGCGAACTGAAAGGGTGAACTGGAGGGAGGAACTAACAGACAGCAAGCGGGCCGATAAGGAAACTTCAATCAGGCTAATGGAGGAAATTATCCTCTACTCCTTCTGCATCTTATAAAAGTCTAAAGGACTCTACGAATATCATTCTCATCTATCCTATCCTTAACAAAAAGCCTATTTTATGTTGTATCTGTTTGTAGTGTCACATCTCATTTGCTTTTATGCCGTTATTTCATCAGAAATATAATTGGGATTATAAAACGCCCTCATTTTATTTGTATATATATGTTTGAGATAAATATTAAAATAACTAAACCACCCGGTTACTTACCATTTGTACACGAGTTTTTCGACCTTTGCCATAGGTATAAGTCCTTAAAGGACCGATTACATTAGTCACACTTCAACTAATGATTCACATAGGTAAAAAATACTCATCTTTCTTTGTGAGTAATTTATTTCTTCACGATTTATCGGATTTATTTATTTATTTATTTTTATTTTTGCTCTACAGACCTTGTAGATCTTGGGCCGCCCGCACCTGCCTTCTCCACACTTACCTATCTTGGCCAACTGCTTTCCAGTTTGCTGCACGTAGCTTTTTCACATGTTTGGTTTTGGCCTTCCACATGGTCTCTTGTCAATTATATTAGCATTCGTTGTCCTGATGGATTGCTCCAAGCCACTTGTCCCACCTCCTTGCCTTCATATCATGAGATATTGACTGATCAGTCTCTGCATGAAGTTCAGTTCTTCCCCATATATCAAGGCTCTGATCCCAGATCGCTCTTGTAATTGTATGGAGAACTTTCCGTGATAATCTCTCAATTATGGTTCCTAGGATACCTGGGCCCTGTTTCATAATGAAAGCTAATAGTATTAGTTCATAGTACAAGTGTAGAAACTAGTGTGGTAATAATATTAGTACTTATTTTTTTGATGATAGGGATGACTATTAGTGATATTACAGGAATTAAAAAAAACTAAAGTACAAGTTACTATTGTGCAAGTCTCTGTAATTGAATTAAGATAAATCTACAAGACTAATAGTATTAGTTTGTACTTTATTATGAAACAGGGCCCTGTTAGTATATCTAAGCTGGCTTTCTAACAGCCTTAGTTTTTAGCCTTTATTTTTAGATATTTTTTGGAATTTCAGTGTTGTACGCTGGTCTATCTCAGTCCGTTGATCTATATGATATATTTTGTTTTTTCATTTACTTGCAAGCCTATCACCTCTGCTTCTCTTAATAGAGCCTTTGCGAGTCTTTCCATGTTATCTTGGTTACTTCCTACAAATTAATTTATAATAAAATAAATTAATTAACAGATATATAATTTATTCTTTGTTTTATTCTATGTATATATCGTTAATAATTGTAAACATTACATACTTAACATGGCATCAATATATTTCAACATTTTCTAATTCTTTCATGTTTATTGAGTTTTGGAGGGGAGGGGGGGGGCGGGGTTGAGGACCATACAACCGACACAAAAAATAAATAAATAAATAAATAAAAAAAAACCTGCTCATAAAATGAAATAAATGCTTTTTCGCAAAAAGCAATAAATTGTAAAATTCCGCTATAGCAGATAGATTTATTTATTTTTATAGAATTTCCTATTTATTTAGGATATTTATTGGGTTATCGGGGGCTTAGTTTGATAAAACACGATCAATTTCATTTAATTCTAAATATACAAACAACCCGGAAATTTAAAATAATTTAAAAAGCAAAATCGTATTCTTTGAATCGGTTGTATTTTCAGATGATTCCGGCAACTCAATAAGTGACCTCAATATAGAAGAAATTCTAAAACTTTAAATAAAAGGTGAAGAAAAAGTGAGTGCAATATTTTAAAATCGGTTGTATTTCGGAAAACTAACTCCACGTATTACACAAGAATTAATCTTAAATTGCAGCACATTTAATATTATAAAATATTTTGTTAATAATGGTGTAGATCAACAATGGAAATTAACTCGAATATATTGGTGGATTACTTTTTGTATTAGGAAATAAACAATGCGAATCAATGTAATATACTTCGAACAGGTTGAATACCAGATGTTTTTAGTAATATTTTTTTTTTAAAGTAACAAAATCGATCTTTTTTTTATAAACAATCTGCCATTGATTATTTCATTTTATATTTTATATTTCTTCAGATTTATTAAATATGATTTAAAGTAAAAATTAACTGTCAATAAAATAAAGTTTGGACGCTTAAAATATAAGGTGATTTTTCCTATCTTAAACGTCTTGTAAAAAAGATATACAGTAAATAAATTCCAGTATATATTTTTATTTGATTCACATTGCCCCTTTAATATAGAAAGCGCTGAACTATTGTTGTTTTTTATTGAATAACATAGGTTTATTTCCCTCATGAATTAAAAAATCACCAAACTAGCGCCCAGATGAAAAAGTTATGTAATGGCTTATGACTGCTGAGGTCGATAAAAATAGCTTAAGAACTTTGTTTTAAGATTTAATAAATTACACTGAAATCTTCAGATGAAATAAAACAATTGAAATATAAAATAATTTAATGAGAGGAATTATAAGTGAAAAATATGTTTGAAACTAATCTCTCTGATTAGAAGGATTTTTAACAAAAAAAGTTTATTTTTCAAGTCCTCCCCAGTTTGATGAGAGTTTTGACTCGTGATAGAACAAACGTAATAATTATCATACATTGTTCGGTCTCTGGATCCTTTAATATTATTAAAAATAATTATTTTCACAAGTAAAAAAAACTAACATCTCAACTCGTTTATGAAATGATTAATCCGTAATCCATACCCTTTTAGTTTAATATTTTATTTGGGTGATCTGAACTACCTATCTATCAATCTGCCTAACATTCTCATCTTCCTTATACAGCTAAAAGATACTGCTTAAAATGGAGAGAATATATAAAGCAGGGATAGATCTTTGACAGAAAGAGGCGATTTGCTTTAGTCCCAGGGGTTTTGTGTTTCCATCGCGGGCTTCAAGTGTCAACTCTTCAGTGACGAATATTCAGAGGGCCTTATTTCCTGTATCCATTTCCCGAATCTGCTGTGGAGCCTTCTTGGGAAAGTGAAACCTGTCAATACCGTCAATATCTGTTGCCTTTATTTGTTTATTGTTGCCTGTTATTGCCAATCCCAGGATCAATAATCTCTAAGCGTCTCATCTTCCTGCATGCAGCTTCCTTCTCTTTCAGAGGTATATAATCATATACCCATGTAAAATATTTTGAATATATATATTCATATATCATGTTAGTTTCTGCCCCATAGTGTACTTGTTATCTTAAAAATATAAAAAAAGTTAGGAGAGCTGTATCTCTCATTTGGGAAGGAAAGAGTTCAGATTGCTCATTTGTCAGGAAAAATTCCATTTGTTCGTCTCTGAACAATAATGAAATGTAATTGGCAAGAGCCAAACAGAAGGAATGATGGAATGAAAGAAATACCACAATATTGACTTGTAGGAAATTGGAAACAGAACTCCAAGATAAAGGCGGAGCACAGTTAATCGGATTCTGGAAAATGAACTAGTATATAATACAATAATAATAATAATAATAATAATTGTATTGATTTAGAAATTCCTAATTTCAATAAATTTCATAGAACCTTTTCAGTAGATATAGCATGCTTATTTATATTTTATTAAATAAATTGTATAAATAACGTTAGTTTATTTCAAAAATAAATTAATTTTTTTAAAAATATAAAATACGGACTTATTTATTATTAAAATTTCAGTTTACTATTATTATTTAAGAATTTTCCTGGGAATGTTCACCAAGACGGGCTTAGTAAGATGAGGGTTAGGTCTAGATTTACAACAGTTTTGTAGAACAATGAATTTCTTTAACTAATTATTAAAAAACTAAAATATACAGAGCATAATTTAAGATTAACAACGCAATTTTTAAATACTTACTATTTCAATGACTGTGTGTTCTACTTTTCTGTGATGCAACTAATCCTAGGTTTGTGCCAGAATTGATTCGAAAATGGAACTGAAATGGAACCACAGGAAAATGTGGGTTTGTTAAAGTTTTTTTTTTCAAAACGTGACCGTTCTTTCAAACAGGCAGTAAATTTTGTTATTTTGTGTATAAGTATATTGTGTTTTTAATTATTTTGTATATGCTTATGAGGTTGTAATAACATGAATTTAAATTTTTTACATCAGATTTTTTGTTAATTGGTCCTTATATGTCTATATCGTGATCATTTCTTTTTGATTTCGTTCTAAAATGTTATTTTCCGATGTTTAATTTTTGATGTATCAAATATAAATCTATGTATAGTTTCTCTGAAATGTGTGGTGAGAGCAGTTTGGCCAGGTTTGTCTATTTTTTTTGTTATACAGATACGACTGTAGCGAATTTCATACAATATGAAGAGAACCGCGGAAAATCGGTTTATCAACAAAAAATCTGATAAACTAAGTTTAAATTCATGCTACATCCATCTCATAAACACATGCAACATAATTAACAACACTAATTATTAGACAAAATGCAAAGCAGAAATAATAGACTGATTACCTGCTAGAAAAAAAGTTTACGTTTCGGAAAAACCAAAGTCATTTTAGGTTATCTCTTTGAAAATGACCTAAGATCTGAAACATTGAAGATTGAAATAAACTATTGTTGAGAGTAAAGGATCATTTCTAATTGAGTGGTTTTTAAAATTAACCACATTCAAACAATTAATGAAGACATATTATGTTAGAAACTAACAGATGTTTTATTTTTTTAGTAATTGCATAATACAGATAAAGATGTCTATTATTACATCCATTATCAAATCATTATATGCATTAGTCTTTTAACTTAGTTTTGGTTCTGGGATTTCGGTATGGGGAAAACCATGTGCGTGAGCGTGTTCTAAGAAAGTCAGAACCTACTTGCTAAAACCCTTAGTTTTTGTTTTTCAACTTTAATTACTTCTTAGTAATCATAATTAGCATGGAAATCACAAATTTAATCAATTTACAAAGAACTTTGATCTTTATCATGAAGATTGAACTAATTTATGACAATTGCGTTCACTTCTATTATAGAGCTTGTTACTAGCGCTATAATAACAATGGCCAAGTTTATACGGCTAATACGTTGCTGATCTTGGTAATTGATTGAAGCCAAAGCTGTTGAACGCAAACAGGCGCTAAAAGCCTCGGTTCCTGTTTGTTCAATGGATTAACTTAGGAACGAAGCGTTACCAGCCAAATGGAAGTGTAAGTGAAAATCACCATTAGATGAATCTATTCAATAAAATTTCATTTTTTAAAAAGATATAGGGGTGCATACACTCTATGTAAAAGTTAAAAGAAATATTGAACAGTGGCAGAAGTAAAAAAAAAAAAAAAAACATATTTATATTAGAAGATAAACGACTCGAAATCAGTTGATTAGCTTAATAAACTTTGCAATATAAATGGACCGAGAGTCTTGGGCAACGGGAGTCTTGGGCCGACGTAAGAAAAGGAAAAATATAAATGCAACTGTATCATTTAATATAATGTACTAAAATTGTTTTCGAGTGTGTAGGTCTCGTTCTTTGATAATAATGCTAATTCCTTTGGAGTTGGATCCTAGGAGGACCTTCGAACTCCTCTAAAGATTAACAAGGTGGTAAAACGAATTATGGTTTAACGAATTATCGAAGATGCGATATTATATATGCACAGATTATAATCATGGTGGAAGCCAAGTTATATTTCTACACGATTTAAGAAAAATTACTTGGAAGTCAGAGTATAATGTATAAATTTATTTTTTTTAATAATTTATTTATTGATATTTACAACTGTATACATATATACACATCAAGTAAATTTGCTGTCAGTGATATCATGTCAGTCGTTTGTCGAGATTCAGTCCTAAGTAACGGATCTGTTCAACAGGAATAAGTACAGTATTATTAAAAGATACTGTAGGGCAAGACGATAATGTATGTCTAAATCAGAATAGCTTTAAAAAAGAGTAATGACTAAATACATTGCCTCACCACAAACATTTAATTTGAATCATAAAATAAAGTAGCTCTATGGTTTATTAACATCATAAGAAGAAAAATAAAAAAATAATATCAATATTGCATTCCACTAAGTTCTAGTTATTTTAAGTCAACATTATTGGATGGAAAAAAAATCAGAACCAATAGGGACAAAATAAATTATCATAGCTAATTAGCTCTACCAGGCATATCTGGACTATAGATACATCAGAAAATAAAACAATGCCACTTTTGAGATCTATACAGTCTAATTTTTTTTTTTTTATTGATATTTAAAACTGTACAAAAAAATAAATAAATTTGATGAAAGTTTCGAACTCTATATTATTAGGAAGGAATCACCCACTGGTTGTACTTCAATCATTAATTTAAATTAGAAGATTCCGTGGCCATCTTCTTTTCAGACGCCACGGAGGATTATCAGAGATTGTTAAGGATTGTTAAGGATCAGAGAACTAAAGGATAAGGATGGGTAAGGAGTTTTGAATGAAAGGACGCATTCTATTTCGGGCTAAATATGCAACGAAAAAGATGTTATGATCTTTCTGGATGAGATTATTTGTGGCGTAATAAGGAGCACCAAGGATTACGGAGGATTGCAATTATTAGATACGGGATGAATTTGAAGGTTTGGTGGAGTCCTAGAGCTCGATTCTTTATGTTCCAATTGGTCTGATTATCCTAGTATATAATGGTTTTTTGTAGTAAACGGGAATATTAGAGCGTTTGTCAAGTAAGTGTTGTAGAAAGCGAAATCCATGAGCAGTTTCATGTTGTTTTAGTCTAGTGTGGAAACTAGTCTCCTGTCAAGATGGAGTCCGAAGTAATGAATCTGTTCAACAGGCGTTAGTGAGAT
>NW_027109788.1:656365-660004 GCF_000696795.3 Halyomorpha halys
TATATATATATATATATATATATATATGTATGTATGTATATGTATGACACTTATTTATGTTCTTTTGTTGCTATAGTAGCAAGTTACTGTAATCATGCCGGGTCCGCTGAAGGGATTTTCACATTGTTAGGAGTATACCTGATATACATATATACAGATTACTTTTATATATATGTATGTATTACGACTATTATAACGGGATTAAGATGTATCTAGCGTAATATAGTTATTCGAACTTTCATTTATAGTTAAAATTGGTGGAAATATGGGTCCTTAAAATTCATTACTTCAATCTTGAACTAATGTTTCTCTTCATAACTAAACGGTTTTGATATCGATTCACTCAAAAGAACCTTCTAGCTTTAATCCTACCATACGACCAATATATTAGTGATGAATGAACGGATTAATTTAGAGCGCTATATGGGACCTAAAAATATTAGGGTTCGGGAAAGCCTTCTAGAGAAATCAGTAAAAGCTTAAGGAGACAGAGCGGGGGGGGGGGTGTATTTCATTACCGCTGAGGATGTGAGTGAGGGCGGCTCGTTAGTCCAGTGACAGCAAGGGTGCCAACCCTGACAGCTCCACAGTCTTCTAATTAAAAACAATTTCCAGCCTTGGTGGCAACACTGACAGTGATGATTACACCGCAGTCGGAGCCCCGCTGGCAATGTGGTTCCACTTTATTAATAACCCCTCCCTCCAGTCCTACCCCCTCCTCATTCCCCCTCCAACCCTTAGGGAACGGCTGCCACATAGAGTCACCTACATTTTATCTTAAATAGTCTACTTTATTTTTGTGTTCCTTTCGCCCCGTTGTCTTTAGGAATGATACACCAAGCCGGCTAGGTTTTCATTAGCTAAATTAAAAACGTGGCTCCCTCTTGCGCTCATTTACGTTGAAGCTAGTCTAAGAAAGGCCCATAAATTAAATATGCCTTTAAAAATTCTCATCCGTTCTTTTACAAAATAATCTGCTCTTAGTTGTAGGCACATATATTTTTACTTTCACTTAGGTACCTATACATGAAATACAAAGTAGAGAAGTATTAGGATTTAAAAAATTTTGAACTCGGGTTTTCAACAGAAATTCACGTATTGATGTATTCTTTGTCCAAATAACGGGAGTTCCAAAATGGTGTACATATCTGTGAGTTTGTTTTCGTGTTTTTATGTGAACACCGTAGCTTAAACACAAAATACTGTACGAAATTTAAATTAAATATTTAGGCCAGATGTATACTTAGGATCATACGGCAACACACACATTAAAATTCAACAACCACAATGGCCAATTTGCATGATAAAATGTTTCGACTTTCTCAAAAATGGTGCTAACGATTTCCATTGAACTTGGTATATTAATGTGAAACTAAATAACATTTTATATTAAATTGATCCCAGCCTCATTAAAGTAGTTACAGCTGAACTTGAATCAGGGATTACATGCCGATTTTGTTTTAAAAATCTACCTTTAAAGTATCCTTTTTTTTTAATTGTTAACAATTTGACTTTAGTAACTGTTAGAAAAATTTAATAATTAAACATCATGAATAAAATATGAAGAAGAATATAAGAAAAATGGAGAAATGAAGATATAATTTTAGAGACTAGAAACCCAGGTACAATCCAGAAATCCAGCGCGTCCCATCTCTTGCGATAGCAACGTACACCATATGTACATGGTTTTGTTATATATTTTTTAAACTGTTGTACTCTTGGCAAGAACAAAATTTATATTCGTTGTTTACACCTCGGGTAATCTTAAAATACGAATTTTTATATCAACAAAAAAATAAAAATTTGTTGTTTAAAATTTATTTCTTAAAAACTTTCTAGACCAGATTTTTGTTATTTTGTTGCATTCTCTTCTATTATCTGCATTCAGACATTGGTGATAGAAAAAAGAAAGCACATTTACACGATACATAAAAAGTAAATTAATTAGATAAAATAATTAAACAAAATGGATCATGGAAGAAAATGACATCCTAAACACCTTCATTCCCTTATACATGACTTACAATCAACCTGGGGAACTTCGAACCGACCTTGTCCCCCTACTTGTGATGGAAAGGGCATGACTTCGCAAGATACTGGCACTTATCTTTCAATCGCGTCACGAGTATTGAAAGCCGAGCGAAGCAAGATCACTAGCTAGGCATATTAAAAAATAAATTAACTGTAATTATTTTCTTTAATAACAGAACAAATTAAAGAATTAAAAAAATACTTATAAACCTTCTTACGCAAAATTAAATTAATTAAAATTTAAAATTAAATTAAATTAAAAAAAAAATAAACACGAGCTTGAACAGAACATAGTCTAGAGACATATTTATCATTTCAGTATTGTAATATAATAAGGCAGAAGATTCAAAAAGTAGAAAATTTATATCACGGAATACATAAATAATGTGATAAATTACAAAAACGAATATGGCAGGAGTCGGTAACATTATGTAGATATAATTAATGATATAAATATATTTTTTAAATAATTTATTTATTGTTATTTACAACTGTATAACATATATACAATAAGTAAATTTGCTGTAGGTGAGATAGTGACGGAAACTAATTTTAAAATTATTTACAGCAGTAAGTCCTGCGAGATGGCGTGCTCCTATATATAGTATGTTATATGTGGATAGATTTTATGAATAAAAATGTTGTTGATTTGCAAACAAAATTTTTTGATTACAATGCTAAATAATAATAATGTACCATCGTAATTACTTTACTCTTCTTCTACTACTTTTCTTTCTTATAAATTCATATTTTGACTGATGTATAATTTTTTACAATAAGTAATGTAATTTATTAGATTTCTATTTATTAATTTGAAATTAATCAAATTATTTTTCTGAATTTGAATTCTTATTTCAGTAAAAAACCACCCTTGAAGAATGGTGCCAAAATTGGAGGATTAAAATTAATTCCAATAAATTCCACCAAAACACATTTACCCTTCGTCGTAAACAAATGACCTCTTGCCCAACAGTATCTTTTAATAATATCCCACTTACTCCTGTCGAACAGATCCGTTATTTAGGACTACATCTCGACAATCGACTGACATGAAATCCTCATACAAGACTGAAAAGACAGGAAACTGCTCGTCGATTTCGACTATTACAACATTTACTAGAAAAACTGTCTAAATTGCCAATCCATTACAAAAGACTGATCTACATGACTATTATAATGCCTATCTGGACAGGCGTCTGAAAATCTTCTCCTCTAGAAATGTTATTGGAGTTCTATCAATGGGTGGATTCTACACATGTTTGTGTCATGTCACTGTGCTTTTTAAAAAGCAAAAATTCTTAAAAATCTACTGAAAGATTAGGAGTTAGTAAATTTATTTCGAGAAATCTATATCCCAGGAAGTTTTTTTTTTTTTTTGGTTTGAAACAGCTGCCATTTTTTATTCCCCCTACCTATACTTGGCAGACTCATCAATTTTGGCTAGTTATTATACATAGTTTTCATTAAAGTAATAAAAAATTGGGGTGAAATAACTGCCTTTTTTCTCCTCTGGCTCTTGTAGTACTTGTACAAGAGATTTCTTCAGACTGAGTATTTTTTGTTTTAAGGTTAGTGTTATGTTCGTATAATATGATAATATATTATTAT
>NW_027109788.1:660054-662062 GCF_000696795.3 Halyomorpha halys
TTTTAAATATTTTTTTGGATTCATGTTCCTATAACTCAGTTTGGATAAAATTAGAAAATAAATTTTGCTTTTTGGTTTAGCATCGTTTATGATTATTGCTATTTGATTATGATGGTTTATGGTTACTAAGACATATTTCTTAACCAAATTAATATTATTATCATAGTATGTTACACACTATAACTGTTTTGCTAGGAAGCACCGCTTAAGAGTTATAAGCGAAAAGCAAAAAACAATGACCTAATTACTACTAATACTTTATTAAATTAATTACTAATTAAGTTAGAGTGTCATCCCTAACCGTCAGAAAAGCGTTTACGTCTAAGGTGTAATTTTTTTTTTTTCGTACCCTCCTAAATATTTAAATTAGTTGCTTATACGTAGATATGTTGAGGTTGTAAACTTGGTTGACTTACGCTAGTGGGTTATTGGAACGGGAAGGGGCCGTTCCGCTGGTGGAATGGTGAAAATTTAGACTACAGACTTTAAGAGTCTGAAGCCCTCCCCTCGTCGGGGACGCCGACTAAGGGAACCGTGCTATGCCACCTCTCAGGTCTTGGTGGAGGGGCGATCTCTCTGAAAAGTGGGTTGCAGCTGGCCTTCAGCCCATCAAAGAACTTGATGTGTCGTCGGCCTATATACTACTTTCTGGTGATATTCTAAAGTGTAATTTTTTAAATTATTTTTATATGTATGTTCTGTGATAATGATTTCTCGGGTCTGGCCCCTGTATTGTAATTTTGATAAATTTTATGAATAAAGATTCAGCTAATTAATTAAAATAAACTACTCATTTCTCTTAAAAACATAGAAACGTTTTGCAATCAACATACTTAGAAATTTCATATGGATAAATGCTTTTACAAGAGATTAAGACTGATGTTTCAAGACTGTGATATATGGCGGTATTTTTTTGTTCATCATCAATTTTAATATAACACCGAGGACAGAAAAGAATGGCCTGACAGTCATGATTTATTTTTTTCATTTCATTTCAGGTACTGTTTACTAGTATCTAAAACTAATCGGAGTATATTACTTTTTGAAATATCAAAACTTTTTTGAGTTTGAACCGGAGAATTCATTTGATTTTTTCTTAATTTGTAATGTTAAAAAAATATATAGTACAGTTCTAGCCTGTAAGAAAATTGATGACTGTTTACTAAAGTGAATGATGAACTGGACAATAGTTGGCAGCTTATAAATTCATATGAATGTCACTATTTCCTCATTTAGTTTACTTGTTGTTGAAAACAGAAATGATGTCATATTTCATTTAAGAATCCATTAGGATAATTGTTCTCCTTTCGAGTGTTTTGTTTTGTTTTAGATTTTTATGCTAACTACGGCTGCCACTAACGCTCTCGAACGTCGAACATTTTTTTTTTAAGTAGCGGATCCTTCATTCAGTTGAGCACTACAATGATGGCCTTCCATACCTCCTGGGAAATAACTTTGTTGTTGTGCTACCGCAATTTTTTCTTATAGGTTATCCCTTGCCGTTATGTTACATTGGAATTGCTGATAAAACTGGCTGCTGTATGTCTGTGTTATTCAGCCAATTTAAATATGAAAATAAAATACTGGTATATAGTGGTAAATATTTTTTTCCCAGTTGCCCTGCTTCAAATTTTTTTGCGCCTAGAGTATTGCAGATTTCTAAATCTAAAATACTTTCAAATGATTTACCTTGCCCCCAGCTGGCATTATTACTAAGCTAATAGAAAAAAAGGACTAATAGAACGAATAATGTTAAAGCCACCTCAAATCGACTGTCTTTTTGTTGGAAAGCTTTAAAATGAACAAACGACAAACTGGTTCGGATTAAAACATTTATTTGGTCAATTTAAACATTTTAAAAACTATAACTAAAATAAACAAAAGATGAATAATGATGAATACAAGTAAAAATAAAAATTCAATAGGTAAATATGTAGTATGTTTCATATACACTTGAAAATCTTGGGAAGGAACCACCCATTGGTGGTACTTCAAACATTAATTTAAA
>NW_027109788.1:662523-668365 GCF_000696795.3 Halyomorpha halys
CTCTTATACCGTATAAAAAATGGGACCTAAGATACTACCTTAAGGGACACCGGCGGACTGAGAAAAGCGAGATGAGTAGGCTAGGTTATGATTTACTTTAAAGGTTCTATCAGTGAGGTAGGAGCGGATTATAAGGAAATATGTTGGGGGTAGGAATTGATAAAGTTTATCAAATCCAATTAAAATAATAAAAATAAATATGACTAAATTAAACACTAATAAAACACAAATACTATTTACAATTATTTACAAGGTAATTATATATGATGGCGATAACAAGTAATGACATTTAAAATATTTAATATTTCAAATACGAGACTATAAAAGGAGAGAAGTGATAAGCAAATAGATAAGCGACTAATCCTTTTAGTCCCTAGTCCTACGAACAATAGACAATTCTCCCCACTACGTTAGAAACAAAATCTTACAGCATGTCCTCAACATTCCATATGTCTTTGATCTTATTCCATCCAATTTTTTAACTCTCACCAGCGCCTCACTCATCATCATAGTCCCTTAGCATGATCGCTATACAGCACTAACCACCTCTATAATCCTCCTCGCGGGTTGAAGCGTCAGTGGTGCAGAGACCTCGCGTAAAGTATAGTTGAAGTTCCGACAACAACCAGCTTCTCTACCTAAGTTCTGAGGTTAGATCGTAGTCAAAACCACCATCAAGCAGAATTTATATTGCCTACTTTTCCCCGCTGTTACTGTTATATATTTTGAGCTATTGCAGAAACTGTAAAAATCTCTATAAAGGTGTGACTTAAATGATAATTGACAATTAAACAGTATTAGTATGTCATGGCAGTGATATCTCACTGGTTGATACTACTGATGGCAGCTATCGTAACGTTGACTTCCAAATATATGCCACAGAGGTATGAATATCCCGGATATTCTTTTTCAATGTAATTGAAACAGGCTCTTCAACATTTTAACCATATACTCTCATCCATACTTAATATTTTTTGGTGCCTATTATTCACTGTCAGGTTCCTTACTTAGTTTTATCCCCGACAAAACTAACACAACCTTACCTCCCTAATGGTGTCATCCATGAGTTACTGTTGAATGTATGTATATTAACAGTAATTTATATTTCTAAGTTCAACGAATTCATATTTCCTTCTTTCTATCAAGGAGAACTTTTCCTGTTAATTGGATTGAAAAGTTTAAAGGATTTCTTCCTCTACAGTAATAATACTTTTCTCTTTGTTTCTAACGCTAAGCATTTTTACCTCTGAGCAACTGTATAGTGTTCCAAAACATTTTTATCTTTATCTGGTGGCTGCCCTCCTAATTCCTCCCAATGTTTGCTATGTTTGCCTTTTTGAGGCTTGAGCAATCTTCCTAACTTCATTACTTTTTTTCAATCTAAATCTGTCTTGAGTCTCCACCATTTGCTTTCATGGGCCTCTTCCAAATTTTTGGTTTTTCGTCACTCTTTCCTCACCTGCTATTCTCCGTATTACATTTTTATTCTGAAGCTATGACAGGCATATTTTCTACTCAACAACTATTGCCTGTGCTACTCTGCATCTGAATTACGCTATTTATTTCTTTTCCATATTAACTTTGATGACCCCTCAAGTTTCGGGTGCACGCTGCAGTACTGACAGGACATTTCTTTTAAAAAGAGGTAGTTTCATATCCTGTGGGACACTTTTCTTCTTCCAAATCCTACAACAGGTCGAATGCTCTGTTTTCTTATATCCTCATCCTTTACCTAACGGTAAGTCATACTTCCCATATTACGTTTTGCGTTTGTGAAGTACCTTTTGACGTCTATGTCATGTACAAAGTAATCAATCAAACTTTCCACGTTCCTAGATTTGTTGTAATTCCTGCTGAAACAGTCTATATAACAAATTGTGGACGGTAATAACATAACACGCTTACATAAACAGTTAGGTAATTTGTATTCAGCGTAAATTGGACATTTCTAAAGGATTATAAATATTTATCAAGTGAGGTAGAATATTGGGAGGGGAAGGGAGGGAGCTCGGCCACCAAGTCGCATTCCTCTGAGGTAGTTTTCGGCTGCCTTTTGAGCTGTGGGGAGCAATTTATCACCGACGGACCTGTCAGGGCTCGCAGAGAAATAAATGATTCCGACCCTTCCGTTATCGCCCTTCCTAACCCCACCATCCCCAAGTCGGTAATTAAAAACAGCCCCGGGGTGTGCCCTCCGACTGACAACTAGTCTGCCCGTTCACCCTTATCTCTAAGATAATCTATTGCCAAATTCATTTATGATTGTTTGGGAATTCACATGAAAGGATGTATCTGTAACAGAAAGTACTTATCATTTAGATTAAAAAGGAGATCTTAGGTGGGTTATTATTATTTTTTAAACTCAAAAATCTTCCTAGGAAATGAGTGAACGCTTTATATAATGAATATAATAAGTTAAAACTTATCAGATTTAATTCATAACCTATAATCATCGTATGAAACAAGATTGGATAGAAAGTGGGTTTGTAATTTAGCAATATAACTTTGATTCTATTCATCAGAGGACGAAAACCTTAAGTTATTATGTATAAAGTTTGCTTTTGTAGAAACTAAATCAACGTACGATCTTGTTTCCACAAAAGCAAACTTTATATCTTCAGCTCCAATTAGGTGGTAACAATGCATGCTGCAGGACCAAAGATAATATGTTTACATGATAAGCTTGTTTCCTAGTGTTAGTCTGTTTTAGTATACTCAAATGTGCCCTAACACTTTAGATCTACCCCACAAAAATTCAATGCAGCTAGTCACACTACAATATAAACTGCTTAAAATATGGCTCTCTTCAATGTTGTTATTTCTCTTGTTTTGTTTCAGATTAAAGGGTTCTGAAAAGGAAAAAAAATGTAGGAACTCTAGAACGATATCTTGATAATGAATTTTAATTTAACTAGTTTTCGTTCATCTCATAAAAGAATGTAAATCTAAATTGTTTTCGTAAAAATTATAGATAGCCAAAAAAATAAAAATGGTTATTTAGAGGAAAAAACTGATTGTATTCTAGTTGTATTTATATATATTTTTTATCATTTAAAGGATAAATATATAATGTGAACCCGTCGATTAGAATGCGAGGTTCAATTTTGTTTCATATACATTATTTTAGTATTTTAATATAGATTAATTATTACAACTTGAATATTTTTCTCTTAAATTCCACTTATTAATATATTTTTTATCCTTTATCTTGGAGAGGGCATTGTGCCTAAACATCCTCTTAACACTTGAAATGAGAGCTAATTAAATATGTTTTTAATTGGTTCAGCAAAGTTTTTCCTCTAGATCGAATATTATTGAGGATATGTAACAAAATAACGGGGAGTCATGATAAATTGAGACTATTTAAAAAAATAGTGAAGAACTGTATCTCAAAGTGTAATGGTCCTAGATAATCCATTTTGTTGCATATTGTAAAAAGTTGTATTAACTTGGAAAGCATTAATTTCAAGTATTTCTTATCAACATATTTTGGAAGTTATTTAGTTGAAATTTAATAAAGTGTACTAAATTCGAAATATTGTTCTGATTTTCATTTATTATTTGCATGGAAGACACAAAATTTAACATTAGCATCTGGTTACTAAGATGTCCTTATGAGTAATCGTCCGGTTTGCAAGTATTAATCGATTCATATATTAATTCTTTAGCAATAACTACTTCGATTTGACGTCAGAAAGTACTCAAGCCAGTAATATTTTTTGTTTTATATATACTCACCAAGCCTCCAGAAAGTAAACCATAAAATGTTCACATCCCACGATTGCTTACATTATGTCCTTATTTGCACGCCTGTGTTTATATATTTACTCCTATGTCAAATCAATCAGAATTCCTCTACATCTTTTATTTTCTATTGGCTATTGATGTGACAACGTACATTTCATCATCAGAGTCAAGTTAATCTAAATTTTTTATGTTCATTAGTTATTCAAACATTTATCAGATCACTTTTTAATCACCATATGTATGGTTACAAGAATTAGCTATTTTATACAGTCGAAACTGATAGTGGTAAAAATATATATTTCAATACCATTACATAAAAATGATTTTGATAAAGCTTAGAGAGGAGTAACTTAAAAAGGACATGGGTGCCTGATGTCCGCCTAGCATCAAGGATAAAGTTGTTGGCCGATACTGGAAGCAGCCACCTGATAGTTAAGTGTGAGAAATAATCTGCATGTTGTTGAATGTGTGGTGGTGATGCCAATATAGCCAAATATTTTACTTTTAAAAGCAGGAAGTTCCCAGCTCGGTTAACTGCAAGAACTGTGTGGCAGCAGATAAACCAGTTGGAGAAATAAGACAAACAGCGGAGACCAGAGATTTCCACTCGAATACGAGAAGATATAATGCGCTTGAAAAAAAGAGAATATTGGACCGGAGTATTGGTGCAGCCCCGGAAATAATGAGCGCAACTGTCCCCCCAATGAGTTTTCCTGTATTATTCCCTAAATAAATTATCTAAACGAATTGTATAATAATAATTAATAAATAAATGTTGTTTTGTAACAACTCATATAACTCAGCTTTGGCGAACAACCAGCATACCAGAAATGATAGGAAATTTAAGAAAAAACATATCGGACGTTTTCAAGGCCAAAAAATATTTTTCAAAGCACTGCAGGGACATGCAGAGTTTCATACGGGTTCAAAACCTTTCCAATCCACTAGTAAGATTAACCCTAACCTGTAGAGATGTTCATGCTCGCTTAGTATTATAGAGCAGCCTGCAGCTTACTCATCTTTGAAAAATATACTTCAGTTTTATCTACTGAATTGTTATAAATTGAATTAGTAGTCCTGGTTTATGGTGTTGGGCTATCTTGAATTAGAGGTATATTTTTTCGAAAATTCGATCTTGTTTTGCATCCAAACCAAGCAATCAGGAATGATACCTAACATTCTAATCGGAGTATTAATTAAAAGTTGGTAAGATCTTGGTCATTAATTAATTTGAAGTACAAGTTCAGTTACTTCAACGGATTGTTTATTCGTTGTTGTGTTCAGTTTTTTTTTGTTTTAGTCCTATTTTATTCTGTCATCTTAAATTAAAAATGACGTTTGTTTATAAAATTAAGAATTTTTATTTAAATTAAATGCAAAATTTGACTGATAAAAATATTTTCATTTTACTATTATTAAAATTATTTTGGGAAATCGCGGTAGCACAGGGGTAATGTACTACACTACTAACTCCAAGAATCCGAGTTTGAATACGGCTGGGCAGTTCATTATTTGTTTCATTTTAGTATTTATAAGTTTATTTAAACTTAATTAGGTTTTTTCACTGAGGAAATAAACTGAGTGTCACATATATTGTTTAAGGCGACGCTAAACATCATAATTTTTGCTAAACAACGATCAATTTTCAAAAGTCTTTTTTGCGTGCTTTTTAACAAGATTATTCAATTGCCCAGTCGTCAGATTCCTTTTTATAGAACAGACAACCTGAAATACACTAGAAGGTAGAACTATAAAGCTCAACTATTCCTGATTTTTAGAGCACCTGTAAGTTTATTCTCTCCTTTAAAGACCGGTGCTTGCTCAGAGCATTAACTGCTCTATATCTCTTAAACGGCCCAAGGTTTTCTTAGATCTTTTGGTTTTATGTGAAAGAGTATAGACATCAGGTTAGTATAGTTTCCTATAATTTTACCACAAAATGAAATATATGCAATGTATAACATTAAAAAAAATCTTTACTTTGACAATATTGGGCAAAAATAATTTATTAATTTTAAGTTTTTGATGGTAAGGATGTTTAATCTAACATCCTTACCATCAAAAACTAAACACGGCCAAAAATCTTATTCATCGT
>NW_027109788.1:675495-683872 GCF_000696795.3 Halyomorpha halys
TCTGTTCTATAGCCCTGATGAAGACCTGAAACTCAGGTCGAAACGTCGTCATAAAATAAATAAATATGGTTTTGTTTATTTATGTTGTTCTTTGCTGACCACACCCCCCGACAAACTTCTTCAAGTAAAACAGATATTATAAAATAGTCAATGTTTATGTCATAATAATATGAGTAGGTAATTATATACTAGATACTATAATATGTGATACTAAATACTATAATACGTGATACTAAATACTATAATATGTTACTAAATACTATAATATGTGATACTTAGTACTATAATATGTGATACTAAATACTATAATATATGATACTAAATACTGTAAACTAGTTAATGACTAATAATAAATAATTTTACAAAGGCAATATGGACAGCAAAAAAGTAGAAAATGTAAATTTTCATGATAGTTGAAAATTAATTTACAATGAATAGATTGTACATTGAATAATTGTATTTAAACATTTTTTATTGATAGATCTTTGAAAATAGCAAGAATGGCCGAGACTGATGAAAATAATGTTGAAGTTATTAAAAATTGTATTTCTTTGCTTTAAGCTGACGATTTGTGCCGGCAGCATTGAGGCTGTATCCAGATGGCACTGCTTATAAAAAGGGGTGGAGATCTCAAAGAAGCGTAAAAGAGGATAAAAAATTCCTCTCGCCTTAAGTCCCGGCTAAGGTACTTAGCTGTACTTACTGCGAGATTATTCCTGAGCCTTCACAAGGCGCACAGATCGTAGCTTACCTAACCCTAATCCCTCGGGTACCAGCGCCCTAAACTCCAATTATGAATTTTGAACTATCTGGGTAGGAAGGCGGGCGAGAACGATCGTGGGCAAGTTGTGCTCAACTCCCAGGCCTTGAGTTTAATCTGTTTAACAGGGTTCCCTACTTAGCGGGGACCCCTAAGGAATTAATTGCTAATAAGTGTTGGAGTTCGGCTACAAAAGAGTCTTCTCTTTTTTTGGTCCTCCGATTCAATTAGACGTTGGTCGGTTGATCGTCCTTAGTCCTAGGGACGAGAGCTCCGTTTGTGGATTAGCTCTTTATTAAGACAAAGGATCAACAATAAACAGAGTAATGGTTTTCAGTGGCCTAAGTGATTCTCTGCGAAAAGGGCTTAATTATAATCTAGAGGTATTAAAGGGGGAAATTAGCTTAGGCACCTTAATTGACTCGAACGAGTCCTTGAATTTTGACGATACTTTTTTTTTTCTTTAAAAAAGTCTCTTGAAACCATTGGAAGCTTTGTAACGACTGTAGATGGATATAGTAAAAACTCAAATAAAAAAAAAAAGTATATATTCAAGTTTAATATCACATAATCATTATTACTTCCCATAATAATTAAACTATATCGCTAATACTACATGGAACAAAAAATTCCAATGAAATACAGTTAGTTTATAATTATCTTTTATTGAAGAAAAATATAAGGTAATGTTTTGCTGTTTAAGCCATTATACCTTTTAAATAAAAAATCAACAATATTATTCAGTCTAATTGTTAAAATATTCTACCTCTCATTAAAAGGTATCTGGTATCAATTATCATTTTGTAAGATATCTGTACTATCTTTCCTGATTTCGTAAATTGATTTAACATGTCTCTAGAATGATACGTTGTTTTTTTATCTTTTTGAAAGGTGTGGTCAAAATTTCAGACTTACGAGGTATAGCTTAAGCAACGCTATAATAATAATAACAAATAAAAATCTTTTTAATCTTTAAGAATGAAAAATATATACAGAAATAGGAAACTAAATAATTGCTAATGGGATTTCCTTCGTTGCATAGATGCCAAATAATTATTAAAACATTCTGGCTCAAATTTAAAACATTAGGACTCTAAGTTAGGGTATTAAGTAATTGAGAATTTTTTATGAAAACATATTTTTAATATTTTAAACTTAAAAATTCTCTTTGTACAATCAACCAACAAATACATATAACAATTTCATGACACACTTCAAATGCACACCAACCCTCTAATTATGTCTAAGGACTATCAACATAAGAATTAAGAAATAACCGGATACGATAGAACGTTTACTAAGAAGCTGAAATAGAGACGATATAATTCAATTTAAAAGTGTAAAAAACATATATTTATATTTTTGTATATTATTTTTGCATTGACCGATAGATATTACCATCAAGATCCTGTTGCATAATAGAGTAAAAACTAAAACTATTAATCTTGTCGTTTGTGTTTGGTACAATTTCATTGACTTATGCATTTTCTTACTTTTAAATTCATGTAATATCACTGATAGTTGTCCCTATCAAACAAAATATATTAGTGCTTGTACTTTAGTATTGGACTAATACTATTGGCTTTTATTATGAAACAGGCCCCTGTTCGGAACACATTGGATGTACTCACTAAATAAAAAATTAAAAAAAAAAAAGTACCTTTTTTGTTAATATCTTTACTTACATACAAATTAAATGTTTATTAAAATGAAAAGTAAACATTAATTTTTTAAAATTCACAATAATACTGATCAGATCAAACAATTAAACGTTTCTTAAATTAATAAAAATAATCTATTTTACATTTGAAAGAGTGATTTCTGTTTCTTAACTAGTGATTCTCTGGCTCTTTTTGAATGCCTAACATACTGTTCTTTCTAAGCTATCTCATTTTTGTCAATGTAAGAAACCTGACACGTTTATGTTTGTTGCAGCTAGTTTTAAAAAAATTAAATTTTTAATAATTCACGAATCCCTTATGAAAAATAAATTCAAAAAACTTTTATGGATGAGCACCAATATTCCGGGGATACAAAATAGATTTGTCTAGCTCTCTGTTTTATGGAGAGATACACAGCAAGAAGTAAGATAAAATAGAGAGAAGGGGATAAAAAAAAATGGATTTACCTTCCACTTATATACCAAAAAAAAGACAAAGAAGCTTTGAATTTGACCCATATTTGGAAACGTCGGAAAATATAAAAAAAAAGTAACTGGTATAGTATATTTCTTTTAAACACCTAACAATTTAAAACTTTGATTTAAAACATTTATCAGACGAATTTATATTTCAATATGAACTTCTGAAATTAATATATGTGGTGCAATGATGTTTGATATCCTATAAGGAAATTAATTGTCAAAAACTGTTCAATTTTATTAGTAATCAATGGATGACTTTCCTTGTCCTGTTGTCTTCTTGACTGATTAGATAATGTTTGATTAGTTTATCAGAAGTACTCGATAGATAAATTAATAATTGTTTTTATCTCATCTAAGTGCATAATTCCTTCCTCGGAATTGTGCACTATGTTTATATTTGTATCATTATTCTCATGAGCACGTCCATAAACGAAGATAAGTCTGCTCGTAAGAGTAGAAAATAAATGGGCAAACAATCTTTGAGGAATTAGTTGACAAGTGGAGATGAGTGGTTAGTCAGTGAAGTATTTAATAAATGTTACGCAGGTTTTGAAGTGTGTTGATTCATGACCATTTGAAATACCATGACGAAAAATCTGTGTGACGTTCCAGTTTCTTAAATTATTTACCATTTGCCATTACGTTTGATTTGTATTTGTTAATTTTTTTCTGTTGAATACTAAATTAAAAGTAAAAAAAAAAAATGACTAAGAAGTTTTCAGATTAGTATGCTGAGGTGCGTGGTGAAGAATTCTTATTTACATAGGATGAAAACTGACTACATTTAAAAGACACTTGGACAGAATTCATCTCAAGGAGGAACATCAAATTCTTCAATAGCCTCCAACAATGCACTAACCCACTATTCCCGACAAACACCAGCAAGACGTCCAGAATGGTGGCACAGACACACACACACACACACAAAAACTAGTGTCAGACTCGAGTGAGGACTCCTAACTTACTACAGACACAAGACCGTTTCATCCCATTTATAAGTCATATTCCCTATCCTCATTCCCGTCTTAAAATACATCATATGCAATTAAAGAGTTTCATTTCATCATTTTTCACTCCTTTATTACTTCTCCCCCAATCACAAACCTTTGTATCCATGGGGCTTAGAAATAAAACTAAAAAAAATAAATAAGAAAAAATAATTTTAGTTCTTTTTTGTTATTTTTATTTTATATTTATGAAATAAATGCATTTAGTTATCATTTTTATACTATCTGTATGGATTTACTTTAAACAAATCCTGAAAAATACATATTTATCGGATTATTTGAGCAACCAACAACATAGGCGTAGGAATAGGGGAGTATGCGGGAGCCGCGGCTCCTCCCTAGATTTTAGGAACCCAAGAAAAAAAAATCGTGAACTTATTGGATAGATGGTTTCTTTTTGTGCGAGCCATTGGTTAAACATTGTTGTTAACGATTTGAATTAATTCTCTTCATTTTATTGTGATTAGAGGTAATACCAATTCAATAAGTAATGATTGAATTTTATGCAGTAGAAATAAAATGGTGGGGATAGAATGCGGAATTCTTTCACCCAACGTTTTAGGGTGCGTTCAAAGAAAAAAACTCATGGTCACAAAACTATTTCATAAAAGTAACGTTGTGCTTCACGTTGCAGGGCTGCAGATGGAAAGCTAGCTCGAAAATGATTTTTGTGTGAAATAAGTGGTTTTCGTGCTCGCCTTCCATCTGCAGCCCAATGAAGCCCTGTAATGTGGAGCGAAACATTGTCTCATGTTAAATAGTTTTATTACTATTTATTTTTTTTCTTTGACCGCATCCAGACCATCTTCCTTCTAATATCACAGTCAATCATCGATCTTCAAATATATTTATGGGATAAATATATATATATATATATGAACGTGCGTGTGTGCAAAGGGCCTAGGCCCAAGACCAGCAGCATCTTGAAATATTTCCATTATAGGGGAACATACAAAAATATATATTTGTTTTATTATATACAATAAGAGGTCTTAACGGGGCGGGTTCGGCGGGGAAATATTGCCTTTTTTTGTGTTATGATCTCCTCTTGTTAGATTGTGACATGTCGTAGATCCACTAAGCTACTCGCTATAATTGTCTGTTTGAAAAGTCAGATAAGTAAGGCTACCGAGGAGTGCAGAATGTTTCTAATTGTGTGGTAGCTTATGCCAGTTGAAGTTATTGGAACTTGGCCACCACAACACCACCTGAACCTTGCACATCACCTTAAAATGCCACAAGACAATCGAAGGAATTACAAACTATCAGATATACATATACCTACCTGTATGTATGTATTGAATTACTTATTTCGTCAGGGGAGTACGAAAAAAAAAGAAGAAACGGGATGCTATTGATTTAAAACCGTTTTTCTTTTATTATAAATTTGATGAATTATTATTTTATAATGATTTGATTAAAAATAAGAATATTATGATTTGATTTAGGAGTATAACTTAAACTTATTGTGTTTTGTTTTTCTCTTAGACAGGTAACATCCTAACATAATTGGTATTCAATGCTTATTTAACTTTAAAATCAACACCTTTGAAAAAAAAATCATAAATTATTATATGCAGTTGGAAGTAAAAGATATATTTGAAAAAAAGAGAATTTATAGTGAACACATCTTAAATTTAACAATTAGTTTTTTAATTGACTTTTGATTCATAAGTTCATCTTTTATTCTTTTCGATTCTATAAGTGGAATATTTTGATAATCCAAAACCCTCTTGGCATTAATTCGTTCAGATTAACGAGAGTGGTAATTACCGAATTCTCAAATTATTAATGAAAATGAATGAGCCTCAAACAGTCACTTCTACATTAGGTGTTTTAATTTTTTTTTAAGTCGATTTATTTAAAACTATTTTGTTTAATTTTATTGTTAATAATCTATCTATCATGGGAAAGTATAAGATCTGATTTAATATTCCTAGGTTATAGAAAAATAGATCGTATTTACTTCACGTAACTTGACCAAAGATCTATTCGCCATTAAAAGAGAATGGGTTAATCCCCATATAAACGGTTATGGACTGTAACCTAGAAGGAAAAGTTACGGTGGGGACCCCTTAACGAGGCACTTATAGAAGTAGACTGTAAATATGAGGTCAAGTAACTGCCTTGGAGGGTTTGATTACGGCTTTAACTACTCATTTCTTATTAGAAGCAGATTCCAATATCGCCCTTAAGGAGCTTCATATATATTTCTAACAGCAGTTAATCTGTGCTTTATTAGATCGACTCATCGGCAATGTGTGTAGTTGATACCTTTATATGTTAAGTGATTAATTCCTAGGAGTTTGAGACTAAGTTGGGTTCAAAACCAGCAAACTTTGATTTAGTACTATAGTATGTTAAGGAATGGGATGCATACCGAAAAACGTTTCACTTGAGATCAAATACTCCCGAACTGGTGATCCGGACCCTCTGGGATGTCCCAAGACAAGGCAAGAGTCGCTGCAAGTGAACGACTCTTTCTCAAAGGGCGTACAAAAGTTAGAAAAGAAATCAATTATACAGTGTATTACATCATATAACTTGTCCTGTTTTTCTACATATGTAACCCTTCCAAGGATAATTTTGCTGTGATTAATTTTTAGCTTGACAAGGGTGCCCCAATTTTGTTTTTTGCTAAACAAAGGTGTTAAATTTTTTTTTATCTTCTTTAGGTGGTAAAATACCGGTACTTTAGGTATATTGATGATTTGGTATTTTTGGTGAAGACGCATTTTGTCCTATGTTCAAAAATGAAAAGAAAAAATACAGCTATATTATTGTATTTTTAAAAAATATTTTATTTGTTTTACTTATTATCTTTGTCGAGCTTTTCGAGCCGAAATCTTAGTATTCTTGTATCAAAAACGGTGCCGAATTTAACCTGGCCTCGGGGATGGAAGGGAGTTGGCTTTTATTTCCTGGCGAACCCTAGGAATAAGGAATAAATCTCGACTTTCCTAGTCTGGAATAGGTTGGTAGCAGGTAGAATAATCACTCTTACCGAATATAAATAGAGAGGAAGTAGTGCAGTCCTGAGAAATTTGGAATTTTTTTTTTTTTTCAAAAATCACAATAGTAGCGATTAATTCATCACGAGTTCAACAATATACACAAAGTTGTGAACATAAGTAGGGTGCTAAGTGAAAGTTGTATGATGCACACACCGCACCAGATTTTTTTTATTATTAGATTATAAATGTTGTATTATTGCATTGTATAAGATAACACAAAATTCATAAATATGAACCATGAAAGAATTTGATAATTAACTGAAGGACAAAAATGGATAATAGAGACTGGAACAGTAAAGACTGGAAAATCGAAAGCAGCCTAACTCATCCTTTATATACCAATCGCAATCGTATGTTCTATTTGTTAAACTGATGTACATTTAGCAGGTACAAAACTGTTAAATTAAATATTCACATCTTGAGAAACCCTCTAACACGGGCTTTTATATTAATAGATAAATAAAAATTGAATGTCTAATGAAGACAAATGAAAACTGTGATGCGCGCACAGAACCAAATTTTATTTTTGACTAGCCTCAAGCGCAGGAAGTTGACTGACAGATTTCTTGTTCTGCCAGTCAACTGCCTTTTGCCTGAATTCAGGCAATTCAATGAATTGTTCTATAAAATATTCCTTTAAAAACGCTTCAATTCAATCTAGCTCTTCAACAATCTATTCTATACTTGGAGTTCAAATGTTCTTAGAGATTCGAGTAAAACAATTATAAGAAGGAAGATGGCGAGAGGCCTTGAATAATCCCTCTTCCAAACAGAAAAAGTAAATAGCCTCTTAATGAGTTTTAATGGCTCCATTTGGATGCTAATGGTGTAGGGTGGGTCCTTGGGAGCCACCATATCTCCAAGCCTCCATCATCCACTTCCTCTCTTCCCCGATTTGTTCTCTCTCTTGAAGAGATTGGCTTCTGGATGGAACGGCAGCCAATGACTTCGCTTGTTATTGTTCGGCCTTTGAATTTCTGTTTCATTGTTACCAATAATGAGGAGATAAAGGAGAGTCTTTTGTTTTTGATATCAAAGTCTTTCGTATTTAGGAACGTTCAAATATAAGACGATTTAGTAGGAATACTCTTTGTGTGTTGGCTAAGTACCTATAGGTGTCCTCAAATAACGTGGAGTTTTAGGACTTCAGTTTTTAACTATTCCCTCAAATAAAATACAATATTTTTTTAAATTAATAAAGTTAAACATCCAAACTGGAATCGAACCAGCACCGTTGTAGAAATAAGGTTACTACAGCTCTCTCAGGTACAATCTCTAAATCTGAATACACCTATATTATATCTCATCTAGTATTACTCAATCAAGTAAAGCAAGACTTAAACGCAAGGCCTATTAAAAATATTTGAAATTTTTCTTCCTATTATCTTAGATGAAAATAGCATCCTAACTAGTCCATATACAAAATGATATATATCATATATACATTTTATAT
>NW_027109788.1:683977-696852 GCF_000696795.3 Halyomorpha halys
AATAACTTTATTGAAATTCATAACTGTATATTATATTATTGTTTTGGTTTGTTTAATAAATGTACTCATTATATCAATACAATTTAATCAATAAACAACTTAAGTTTTATCTAATACATCAATTTTATCTTTATTGCTGGTGTATAAATTTTGTTGTTTATTAATCAGGTTTTTAAAAAAAAAATCGTAAAAAAAACGTGTAAAAAATAATATAAAATTTACGTTGAATATTATCTGATAATTATGTAGCAATTTTGGTTTTACGAAAACAAAAATAAAAACTCAATCCACCTGTTTAAAAGTTAAATATTTAGAAATTATGAATGACCGAAAATGGACACACTTGATTTTAAAACGCAAAGATCAATTGAAAACTATTTATCGAAAATTTGAGCCGATTATACTTTCTTTATCTATTATCTGTAAGCAAAGGATATAAAAACAAAGTAATATAAAACTTGTACAAAACCATAAAGCCATACATATTAGAAATAAATAATAAAAAGATAATTTAGCGTAGTGATACAACGTTATCTAAATTACTCTTTTTCGATTAGTTAGTTTTTCAAAGTTATCCATTTATCAGTTATTGAAATTTTAAATCGCTTTTAGATATAGTTTAGGGCTGTCGGGTTTAATCAAGTGGTAGTGTTAGTTTATGATTATTGTGGGATATTTTAACGTGTTAGTGAATTATAATGTACTTGGCTATAATTGATACTTGATATAATATTGTAATAAAGATTAGACTGTGCCTGAAAAGGTAGAAAAATGTCAAATGTGTAACCCTTAAATTAATAATGAAATTTTTGATAGGTAAATTAAAAATCTTGTTAAAATAATTTACTAGGAATTCAGATTCTGTTTTATTATATCACATTAATGGTAATAATACATATGATTTCTTTATGACCAATTGATGTTTTACCTCTCAATCCTTGGTCAAACATGTTTAAGGCAAATACTTTGACGATCAAAACATTTGACTTGATTTATGTATGTATATTATGCATGTAAATATGCGGAAGGAGCATTCACGAAACGTATATTAACATAACGGTAATGATTATATATCGATTATAATTAAATATTAGATTCAATTAATATTAATCTCTTGTTTTGTTCTGACAAGGTCGATAGATCATTTTTTAAATCTCTTGTCTTGAATAACTTTATTAAGTGTTAATAATATTTTAAAAACATTATTTCAGCATGTACCAACTATTTTCTCTACTTGATGCTATTATAGTTAGAACAATTTCTGATGGATTACAATAAATTTTACTGTTCGATTAGAATCCTTAAATTACTCGGTTTTGCCTTGCATTCCACTGTTTGTAGAGCGTAGTTTGTACCAAGGTAGAATGTGATCTTTTTTTTTTTTCTTTAAAGATTACTGATGTGTCTTATCAATGACGTGATTCTTGAAACCCTCGTAAAAGATTATCATTGTTTTATAAGAAAAATTCCAGTACATCATAACTTATCTTATAATTTTATAAGGGAAATTCCTGGCTCGAAGCGTATATGAACAATTCTTACTCGAGTATCAAATCACCCGATAAAATATTAATTAAACACTCAACTCATCTGATTTATATGAAAATTGACACAATTGATTCCTTTACTACCCTGATAACACCTGCAAACATTGTCGCCCTAATATTTATACTTTTTTATTAAATTTATTGTTTATTTTTTTATTAATTTGTTGTAATCCAAATCCTCACACCTTGACAAGTACACAAAATTCAAAAATAGTTTTCTTTAAAGCTATTCTGGATTTCATGATGAAATATTGGATGTAAGTTTGTATATTATGTCTGAAAAAGGATTCTCATATTCACTTATCTCAATTCCATAAAATACTAAAGCTTTTCAGTATAACCAAAACTTATTTTAAAATTCAAGAAACTCTGTGCTTAGTTCTGAAAAAAATAAAATTAGAATGAATACCTGAAGTCTAAGAAGGGATAGAATGCCCAAATTTGTTTTTATATACTCTTGAATATTTAGGCTATTAGATAAATGAATATATTTAATTATTGTTTACTATATAAGAATAACTTTAACAATTCAAAAGATAATAAATATATTTTTATATTGGAAAAAGATAGTTGACCATATGATGTAGATTGTAGGAAGATTTATTATTAACCAATGTATATCCCTACCTTGCATGGCTTCGTCAGGGCTGTCAGGTTGAAACGGAGATGACGAGTTTATCTTCTTATCAATCTGACAGCCCTCACGAAGCCCTGCGAAGTATGGCGAAACGTTGGTTAACAATAAACAGTTTTATTTTACTATTTTGATACCTTTTTTGACCGCCACTTGGAATATCTTCCAACAAACTAAATATGCATCTTCCTTTATTAGTATTGATTTATAAATATATAGGATATTGAATTCTTTATGATGATGTTTGATTTACATGCTTACATGTGTATAAATTTAAATTTTACATGTTCGTATGTAATTATATATATATATATATATATATATATATATATATATATATATATATATATATATATATATATATATATACATATGCATAGAAAGGGCACTTCGCAGGTGGACAGGTGAAAAGATCCTTGCTGAAAAAATCTTTTAAAAACATGTATTGCCTGCTGGCTTTGTCGGTAGGCAGGTAAATTATAAACAACACTTGCACCTAACACTTATCTAAATGTACCACCCCTTGTAACGTATTTTCCTTGCACGTGGCTGATGATAGTCCCTTGATAACAAAGATAAGGGATTAACCACCCAACATCGGCGAGCCACCAGAAGATGAGGAAGCTAACCTAGACTGAGACCAGGAGGGCTGGACCAGCCTGGTAACTGCTGAAGGCACCCATACGGATGCAATGGACATGGTGCAGCTCCATCAGTAAGGCGCTAAACCTAGCGCTGGGCTGCACCACAGTAAAAAAAAATTAATAATTAAATAATTAATAAAAGAATAAAAAAAAAATTGGTGATCTTTTGGAGCAATGGCATGCGCAAAGCCCGGCGCACTACCCCACTGCTCCCGCACCCCGTATGCCAGAAAAGGCAAGGGAGGGGGATATAAAAAAAAAAAAATAAAAAAAAAAATGATAGCTAATGAGGAAATAAGATCCCGAAAAGGTGACGCCTCTTTTTGAAAAAAAGTGGGAGCAGAAGTAAAGAGAACAGATTGAAGACGAAGTGATGTAAATATGTGTATATATATATTTTGCTAGATTAAGTAAAATGTATATAATTCTAATTGATTCAAAGTAAATAAATAGGAAGTTAGAAAAAAAAAAGTCGCAGAAGCAGAAATGTAAATACTTGTAAGATTGGGCAAGATGCATTTTGACCAGACGAAGTCGTAAGAAGGCCTATGAGACCTGGACACCATCCCTTATGAACAAGACGACATCTACGCTACTACACCCCACGGCATGAATCATTCAAATCAGCAGCTATAAGTATATATTAGGCAATAAGTAATAATGTAATTATCATATTTTATGGCAGCCTTTATCTGAATCATTTTAATAACATAATTTATCAATAAATTATAAATAAACACTTCTTTAATGTAGTTTATTTACCTAATGCCACCCCTTGTTATATATATGATTAATGGTAACGATATTTTATAAAAATAAAGATATTTAATTTGTAACTGGTAAACACACAAAAAGCTTCTGGAAAGGAATCCAATTATAATAATAGTTTTGCAAGACCCAACATAAATTAATAAATTAATTTCGCTGGAGGCAATTATCCTGGCATCCCGACTAAATTTTAAGACAGATTCATAGCAAGATATATATTGAAATGTATATTTTTCATTCAATGCAATGGATAGATTCAATGAAATTTCAGAAATCTATTATAGTAAAATTTTTCATATCGAGGTTCTATTGCAGTGGACTGTTTTTTGTTCCATTGAGTAGTCCTGGTATATATCTATACTCTCTAAAGTTATTCATTTTTATTTTTTCACAGAAATTACTAATAATGGATTCTCTCACATGTTGATGGAATATGTTGGACCAGTGAATCATTGATTGTGGTGGACTGTGTGGGTGTAATGGCTGTTTTAATTAGTTGTTTGAAAAATCTCTTAGGGGTCCATTTAGCGAACAAAGGGTCCCAAGTTAGGGGGTGATAACAAATGCTCAGAGCGCTACCATTCGAAATGAGCCGAGTGAGGTGCTTTGAAAGGTTTCGTTCCCTGCTTTTAGAAAGTGTGTGTTATCTGTAGGCTTTACGCTGAATTAGAGGGGATAAAGGCCGGCTTATCCGGTCGCCAATTCTTCACCTCTCCTCTCGTATCTAGGATAAGGCAGGAAAAAACCGGTTCCATTGTCTTGGTCCCAGATACTGCCCGCTGCCCTTTGTCCAACACATGCTCCCAACTTATCAGGCTGGTCTTGCTTTCAGGTAATGCAACTGATTTAGGCCTGAAGAGTAATGGCGGATGTTTTTGTAAGGAAGGTAATGGATGATTTGGCATCAAGAAATCAAATGGAAACGAAAATAAAAATAAGACCCGTCGGCCATCCTAAAGTGTGCAAATAACTATCAGATCCACAGCTGATTTGTTTATTTTTCTTGCAATATGAGAGCGGGATAAGGCCATATCTTCTTTATATTCTCTTATTTCAATAAGACCTTACATTAGTTCAAACTTTGTCTCTCTATTTTAAGAAGGAAGCATCAAAACTAAATTTTTTAAAAATAATTTTAGAGACATTATTTTGTTTTCAAATATTAGAAGTTTACCGATGTTATAAATTACTTTTTATAGTAAATTTAGTACTTAAAATTATCTGCAGGCATGCAACCTGTTTGTGACAGATGCTTTAGTTTTCCCACAAAGCAACAGTCTAAGAATAAAGGTGTTTGCCGTTCAAAAAGAAGCAATATAAAACAATTCAAGCTTGCAAAAAAAGATGGTTTATAGATATCCAGCCTTAGGAATTACGCAAATATAGATGAAGGAACAGGATCACCGTTTTCATTTGGAAAAATTTTCAGAACTGAATTTTATGTTAATTTCTCATAAAATTCTAATTTGAACATAATAAAATATCTTTATATAATATAATAACACGTATAAGTATTCGTAATATATTTTTTAACAATGATTATACTATATTTTTATTTAAATAATATTGTTGTTTTTGCATGGAATTTTGTTGTTAATGAAATTGATAGGTGGTATCTGTGAGTGTAAGCGAGCCCTAACTAGTCCGACTAGGAAGTGTGCCTGTTAAAAAAAAAATGTTTATCCAATTTTTAGATAACATCTGCAACTCAATAGTCAAGAGATTATTTTTAAATTATAAAAATGAACTCAACAATCTGTGATCATACTACAAAAGATTACACTTCACGTTTTCCTAAAGACACTTAGAATGCGGTTTTAGTAGTATAACAACGCTACAATTCAAAATACTACATCAACTATTAAAAGAAAAAACTATTGGTTATAAAAAAAAACACACTTTAGTCTGTTGCATTTATAAAATAAATAGCTAATCCTATAGTGACTAAATAATCTCAGGAACATAAATTATACAATTAATCAGCTAGCCATTGTAAACTTATATCCATAAATTGGGTATGATAATATGTAACAATATAATAAAATTATGTGGGAGTGGGCGGCTCAATGTTAAGACACTGTGCTATTAATTACAAGAACCCGGGTGCTAACTCGGCTGTTGCAGATAATTATTTTTTGTTTTACTGTAGCCCTGAGTCAGTCCTGTGGGTTCGGAAGTCCTCCAGGGTTCATCGCTTTTCATATGTAATTACTTTTCATATCGCTGGAAATGTGGTGAAAGTACCTATTCGGGTAAAAATCTTGTGGTCGAACGTGATGCTGACCAAATCACTTCGCATGCACAACTGTTGATACTGATCCAAAATACTGCACCCCTAACCCTTCATGGGTTTTAGAGGTACAGATTTAATTAATAATAAAATTATAAAATTGTTGGACTACTTTACAATAAAAATAGAAATTTGTGTTTTATCAATATTCATTATACATATTAATTTGTATCCAATTTGTTAAGTCCCAAAACATTTACCTATAACTATAAATAAATTCCTTGATGATATTTATAATAAGATATTGCATGCACAGTCTTATGTAAGGCTCTTTAATACGGAGTTATTACTGAAGTAAGAAAATTGATGCGATTACATCATATTGTAAAAATCATCTAATGTGTATAAAAAGTAATAAGCATAAAAAAAGTCTTTTCTTGCTATTGAGTAAGCAACTATTCATCTAAATCGCACTCGGTTTTAAATTTAAGACCGTTAAAAGTAAACGATAAAATGTTTTTTTTCAGGAATGAAAGAAATGAAAGGAAATATCAAAAGATGATTACATTTTGTGCTTGCTTGAATGTTTTCTCAGTATTTAATTTTCTCTATTTCTGGAAGAATAAATATTCTACAGAGCGGGAGAAGAAACTGGGCTACAAAAACGGAAACATTAATTCATCTCCATCTGCGACATGGACAGAAAGCAGGTTGAGTGCGATATGAAAATAAAAACCTATTTTTCTTCAGAAAACTTCGTTTGACTAATGAGTCTGGTCGTTTGCTAGCATAAACTTTTTCTGCCTATCTCTGCACAAAATGAAAGAAAGTTGCCCTTCAATATTTCACTGAGTTGCTGGATAGTTTTTTTTTTTTAATCTGAAGTATCCTTGTGGTAGTTCAACTTTAAGTATGTAGGGAATATCAACTTTGATTAGTGCATTTATTTTACTGTAGAGGATCATTTTATTTATTCTTTTCTTTTTTTGCTTCTTGGCTTATCTGAGAGTTTTAGTATGTAAATGCAATTTAATTATAATTACCTTCATTATCTCTTAGATTACATTGTTTAATAGGAGATCATTAATAATTTTTATAAAAAAGTGATAAAATAAAGGTTCTATGATTGTTTTATTTTCCGCAAATTTGATTATATTCATCAATACGAACTTCGTGTCTGGAGTCTATTGATAAATTGCCGATTAGAAATAATTATGATTTAAGAAAATCACTCCATAAAAATTATTTAAAAGTTGTTCAAATATCAAAACTGCTTTCGATTAAATTTTAGTCTAATTCTTTTCGATAAACATTTTGTCTATTTCCAAACATGGTAGAGTCTTACAGGTTTCTAGAAGTACAGACAATGAAAATGCTACCGATTTTAAGATCGCGCGATCCCGTATCGATTTATTATAACGATTCGGATTTCTAACATAGGAAGATCTTTTTGTGTATTTTCGGAGGTTAGAAAATGAAAATAATATTGATTTTATGATCTCATACATCATTTTTTTCGTTTAAACGTTTGACTTCTTGATGTCCAATTAATTCATACAGTTTTACATTTTAAATTTGAAGTTGAAATAAATTACTAAGCGGGTGCCAATCATAGAATTTCAGTAATTTCATTCTCCACACCTCTGAAAATATATAAAGCTACCCTCATATATTTGTAATCCGGTAAGCAAATTTAAATTGAAACGTGGGCGCGCGATTCTACAATCGATAACATTTTCATTTTATACAGTTCAGTTTTTAACAAGATACATTTTTCTAAACATTGATCATTTTAATGATGAATGGAATATGGTCCGGGTGCGGTCAAGAAAAACTCAAATAGTAGAAATATACTATTTTAATGAGCCAACGTTTCGCCCCACGTTGCAGGGCTTCTTCAGGGCTATTTTGACGGCAGTCAAAACTAAAATGACCGTTGGTAATGAGATTTACCAATGAGAAAAGGTATAACGGTTAAGACATCATGTTTGTATGTCGGTAGAATAATTTTCAGGAAGAATTCAGGTTGATAGAATTCAACTCAAGTTGGATCTACGCAAGGCCATCAATGCTATATCCTATAATAAATAGAAAATACAACTTAAAACTAGAAACAGCTATTCTTCTTTTTAAAACAATTCTCTGGCCACTGCTGATATACGGCTGTGAAGTCTAAAGAGGGGCATCCTTTACGAAAAGGAATTACAATGTTAATAGGAAAAATAGGAAAAAATTACAATGTTTTCAAAATAAAGTTCTAAGAATCGCAATGGATGCTTCTTGGACTGTAAGAAACAGCCAATTACATCGGAAATTACAAATGGAGTCAATAGAGTATTACATCAAAAAATGGTTCATGAAGTTCCATTTCCAGTTAGCGACAAGTTAAGAGGCAGTGTTACCAAGTTTACCTACAACTTGGTAAACCCAACTTCAATCCGAAGACTAGGCTGCTGCAGAACATTATGTTATAAATTCTATGTTTCTAAATTATATTATTGACATTACTTCAATTTTATTTGTCTCTTCGTCATTTTTTCCAATTAACTTGTTATTATTTTGTCCTCCCCAATCCCCATTAGAGGACAATTTTTTTTTTTTTTTTTGTTAATTTTGTGATTAACTTCAATTTTCTCTCTTATTAAGAATTTTTATCTATTTATGTTCTCACATTTTTTAAAATTATATTGTTGTATAAAGCTACGGATATCCTTTCTCCCCATAATCAATGGCTAAAAAAATAAAAATGTAACTGTTATATTAACCATGTAAGGCCCACCAGGCTAATCTGGTATTAAATAAAGAAAAAAAGGTCTAGTCATGTACGACCAGATAGTATATACATACTGTCAAATCTTTTGAGGAAACACTTCTTATTTCAATTCAGCATTGTCTTTGTTTATTTAATTTTTGTTTGAACTGAAGTTCTTCAAAATCCTATTTTAGTTTATTGTACGCCGTTTTCGGGAAACCTTACCACATGAAACAATTTTATCACTCATTTTTTTAAATACCTAACAGGATCAACCTCAACAAGGGTTAAATGAAACTGAAGAATAAAAAGTAAAAAAAAAGTGAGAGAGGTTCATTGGAATGTTGTTTGAATAAATATATAAAATATTCAATCATATCGGATGTTATTGTTTCTGGGAAATCACTAATTTAATTAATGTTTGTTCCCGACTATCTAACACACTTAATTTGTATTCACCTCTTTTTTTATCAATTAAATAACTTTAATTTTCATTTCAACTAATTGTTAACATCTTCTTTCGATAAAAAAAATTAATCGACTACCGATATCATCGTTTCAAATTTGTAGTCTATCAATCAATTACATGGTTTGCTTTGTTTTTTAAAACATGGGTAGCTCAATGATCCCTGTCACTTTTCTTTTTTGGAACATGGAGATAAGAGGTATTGTCAAAATGGATTGATGCTTCATCCAATTTACTTTGACAGAATTTAACAATGTTCAATAGATGATGAAGGAAGTTAAAATTCTCTCTCTCTTTCTATTTTCTTTTTGTCCATTTTTCTCTCTCACTCTCTCTAGATAAAAAGAGCCGACATTCTCATTTTAATTTCCATTTTTTCCCCGTAATTCAAAAAGTTATGTGAATACATTTCTTTAGTGGGTTAGACCCTTTCGTTATACACAGGAAATTAAAGTTATCTAAACGCAATCTTATATTGAAATGAAAGTCCACACGAATTATTGGTTTCTTTCCCTTGCTTATACAGAATTTTTAGTATCAGTTTTGGTGGATAAAATTAATATTATTTATCAGAATTTAAGTGTATTTTCCACTGCCAGCTGAGGTACTAACAGAATGTTTTTTATTTATTTTTATTTTATATTTTTCATTGAAGAGAGCTAATACAATCTGTCTTAAATTATGGGCATTAAGTATTAGTGTTAAAATATAACGTTAATACAATATATACAGAAATATAGAAAAAAAAGAGAAATAAGAAAATAATAACGATTAAAAAAAAATTAAAATAATAAAGAAATATATAAGTAAAAGATAATACTATACTGGATTTTCTCTTTAGGGAGTCTGGTAAGTCAATTCATTAAAATATTTTTGAGTTTAGTAAACTTCCAACGTTTCGGGACCACTGTCCCATATTAATGTACTTTAAAAACCTACAAACAACAATAATCCACCATAATAACAATATTCATCCATATGTATTATAATTCATACAATTATATTCACCTCATAATTAGTCAAAAATGTGAATTGATCAATGAGGCCATTGCCAGATAAGGTCATATCATTCATAAAAGGTCTCGGGGCCAATGCCTTTTCAACCTTCGTGTAATTGAAATTAGTAGTTTAAAGTTGGTGATATAGTCTAATCTTTTTTTTAATAAATTAAACACCACTAATCTTATCTTCGTCATTAAAATAACAAAAAATCAAAGGAGATGATTATTGATATTGGTTTTTCCCCATAGCTCATAAAGAAGAACAGCTAATGGCTTTCCTTACTAAAAGTTACTATGCCTACCTTTTTTTAATATAAATATGCTTAAATCTTTCTCATTCTCCCACTCTTCATTAATCCTCTTATTCCTGATCTATATACATTTTTTTTTTTTGGCTCCCTCCCTACGTCATTTCTAATATATGGGGTAGGGAGGTTGCCCTTCATCGCGGCCAGGCCAGGATCGGACCAATGACCCTGCTGTTACAAAGCAACCAAGGATACATCTTAACTTCTCGCATACAACGGCCTCTTTTAGGATCCATATATGATATTAATGTAAAAGACAAAGTAAATGTTAGTTAAATTTTATTTTTCTTCTGACCCGGATAGGGCAGGGGCTTGAACGAGTTATCCAGTTTTTCGACAAAACCAGGCTAGAATTGTGAGCATTAAAATATCCAACCTCAAGTTATTTAGGTGCCAAGTTACTTGTTCAATAAACTGTTACTTCCTAAGAATTATGTACTTGAGAGAGAACAGCTATACCAAATTTATTTATATATTTATTTTCCTACTAATTTTATATATGGATTTAATTTATTATTTGATAGGCACAAAAAATCTACATATAACATTAATATTAGCTTCAAATTATATCTTTGTCACCATCTACGAAGAATAAAGAATTTTTATTTTAGACAGGATCAAAATGTGAAATAGATGGAATGAATTATATTTAAGAAAATAATGCTCTTGGTATGTGCAGGATTGATGAGAGATCTGGAGAAACGAGGACATTCTGGTCACCTAACCATCTGTGAACTACCAGTTGCAGAGATAAATGTTTCAAGACATTGACTAATAATTGAAGCTTTTTTATGGCACACTAAACAAATAAAATTCGTTCTATTAAGGTTTTGAAATAATGGATATAGAAATGACAAAAAATAAATCCGTACCACTACAATCCATTTAGGGGCAAAGGTTCATTAGTTTGTAAGGAAGTACTGTTACTGGACCAGCGGTTGTACAAGGAGGTGATTTGGTCAGAATCAGTTTTTCCTCAATTAAGGGTACCCACTTTATGAGTCTGAATGGACTCCGGAAGACTCCCGAACCCACAGGGTGGACTAACTATAGCAATAGTATAAATAATGATCAGCCACAAAAGGATTCGAACCTGGGTCCATAGAGTTAGTTGCACAGAGCTACCCCGCTCTCATTGAGGTAACTCTGTACAACATGGGCAACATTTATACAATAATATGATAATAAATATATGTTCGTTCTTCATTATTCTTCATATTGGAAAATGACCGAAATTCGTTTAAATTTGAGCTATCCAGCTATTTATTTTTTTATTTTTGTAAAAGTTTTAACTTCAGTTTCGTAATTAATAATATTTTTATTTTTATTATCATTTTTATTTTTTATAATTATTGGTTTATGTATTTTTTCTTTATTTTCGTTGTTGTAAATTTAGTAAAAATAATTACAGCTGTTGAAAATTCTGATGTCCATAAGAAGTAATTTACTTGCCTCTCATCCTATTTTTGGAGGTTATTGATACTTTCATTCAATAAGATTCCAGAATATGGAAGTCCTCTTCAAGAACCGGAGCTAGATTATTAGTGAATCTGAGGGCTTCATAAAAGGCTGCCTGGATCCATCCTGGGCAAAATTAGCATAAACTGAGGAAACTTTTCTATAAGATGCTACACATGGAATTTAATATCGGCTGCCTCCTACCCGGTATTATAGCACTCCATAGTGCTAATCCCGAAAGGAGTACTTCCTTTAAGGAGAGTTATATTCTGGCGGGGAACGGGACGGAGTAATATAGAAGATCTCCCCAAGAGTCTGTCTATGAATGAGAAAAGTTTTTGATGAAGTAGAAGAGAGGTGCATTCGGCCAAGTACTTGGAATCTCCTTTACAGCAGTCGCCGACAGGAACTTTAAAGACCAATGTCAATTTAACTGGTAAGTTTATTTTTTTGTTTTTATACGCTTCGAATTCAATTTCTGTATAATTTAGACTTCAAAAATTATTCAACTTGAATAATTCAGAATTTAGTAGAGTTTTTAAATTCCTTCATAGTATGTTATTTACTTATTACTAATTTCATCTCTATTAATAATCTTTGCTAATTACCATAACTAATTATCTACCTAAATTAATTATCTTCTTACTAATTCAGTGATTTTACTTTCTCCATAACTATGCTCCGTTACACTTCCGATAGTTATCTAAAAAAAAATCAGTCATAAGAATCAAAACTAATTTTAAATAATTGTCGGGGTTAGTCTAGTCTTAGGCGGTTCTTCAGCCTGATATTCACTCTACAGAAGGCCCTCGACAAGGCGTATTCAATAGTAAGTTAGGAACAGCCGTGCCAGAGGATGAGCCCTGGGCACTGACGAAGGTAGAGGAGGTCTAGGTAAGAGAGAGTTTGAGGTAGAGTAACAGTTCTAGTTACCGAGATGAAGCGGACGTTCTAGAACTGCCAAGATAGGATCCAGCTTACTAGTTGCCGAGATGAAGCGGACGGATCAGTAAGCTGATAAGGAGAGACGAGATCAACTACACTGGTTGCTGAGATGAAGCGGACGG
>NW_027109788.1:696952-715798 GCF_000696795.3 Halyomorpha halys
GATCAACTACACTGGTTGCTGAGATGAAGCGGACGGGCCAGTGTAATTGTTAAGGATCAGGTTACAATCTTAGTTGCCGAGATGAAGCGGACGGACTAAGATTGCTGGAGAGAAGGAGAGGAGATAGGCCATTATCATGGGTGAGCATAATAAATAACAACTCTTGTGAGAATATGATTGGCAATGAACTTTTCATTCTCAAGTAGAGTGTACGCCACTAGTGCTATGACTAGACCTGGAAAAGGCTGCGAATCAAAGATGAAAGAGGGGATTTAGAGCCCCTTATTTATATACCTAGCCCATGCGGCTGTGACCGAGAAACGGTCGGTACATGTCTACTTGAGATAGTTTCGTGCATTCTTTTGGTATCGTTTATTAATCATTTTATCAACATCGTTTAGTGTTATGTACAGAAATTATTAATATATATATATATATGATAATGTGTTTTTACAGAATAAAGTAATATGAAAATTTGAGAGCTTTGGTGAGGCTTGAGGTGAGTTGTGATTGAATCGCTTGCTCCCTCTCGCTACATAATAAATAAGGGAAAGAGGGAGAAAGAAAAGTTAGTTAAGAAAGTAAAAATAACGAAACGAAAAATGAACAAGAAAATACTTAGCTTAGAAAAAAAAAGAACAACTGTTTTCAAAATTTTAAATTGTTACATTTGCCAAATTACCAAAACTTTACTTGCTATAATATTTTTTTGAAGATTTTCTGAGGTTTCAGTAACCTGCTTGATTTACGCTTTCTGTAAGTAAAAGTACTAAATCCATATTTAATTTCAATAGGATATGCATTTTCTCCAAATGTGTATTTTTAGAAAAAAACATTATAAATTATACAATGAATAATTTCAATGTAACATTTCAATATTGTGTATCACTGACTATTGTAACATAAACTGCATAAACAGAGGCAGATATCCATTCATAGTTTCCTGTTGGGAACATTATTCGATTGGCTGATTCAACTGGCTTCACTTCTTCAAATTATATGGCTGAGCAAGAAGCAATCTTTGAAGCGTCGAAACTGCTTAGAACACTGACGTGTGCCGACGACTCCAAAATTGTGTCCCTTACCGATGCAGTAACAGTGTTGCAGACCCTCTAGTCGAAATGGAGAAAAGGTCTGGGAAAACTTTTGCCAAGGAACTTGAAAAAAATGATGATAATGGACGGGACAGTCATCCTGCAATGGATTCCTACACACTGTGGACTCTGGACGTTGGAAACAAGAGGGCAGATCAGCTGGCCAAGGAGCAAGTCTTGGGTCCGCAATTCGACTGCGGCCTCAACCTAGATGAAATAAAGACGCTTAATAAAGCCACATTTAGACAACGAAGGATTATGAGCCAACCCCATCAGGACCCCAGAGATGCCATTCACCAACTTCGATGAAAATAGTTCCTCATTTTTCGTTTACGAACTGTACTATACCGAAAGCGCCATATTGGCTCCAGTCAGAAGGTAAGCGAATTCCAAGTGTATACTTCAAACATATAAGTCCGAGGTAAAGATACTGGTGTGGACGGCCGTCTCCAACTGAGGTGCAGACAAAGCTCTACGGAACTAAGGAGAACCAAAGAATTCATCGTTTTAATCACTGACTACGCCATCTAAGGGAAGAACGTAGAAGAAGAAAATTGTTCAAACCGATGCAGTTTTTATTTAGATAATTCTAGGTGTAAGTATAATCCTGAGTGTACCTCTGCTTAAAGTTGATCATGAATCATTGATAATTTAATAATATAAGACTACTTGTTTGCTTTTGGCTTATACTCATGTTCATATGTCATGTTTTGTATTTTTACTTTAATCGTAACACTTCAAAGATTGTTTGCTTAACTTGTTCACTTATCAGTTCCGTCATTAGTAATTTCCTTTATATAGATATTACCCATTAGGGATGTAAGTGGACCTTCTGTAATTCCATTACTTATAGCTAGATCAGTCGTTGTAACTGTGTTAATTTAATCACTTATTTTTATGTTAGAATTAAAAGTCCATAGGGGAAACAAAATCATAAATTATTCATGATCTTACGGTAACCAAAACTACGTTATTTATTTACTTAGAAATCCCTCTTTAAACAGTTTCAGCATGATATGTTTTAATTAGTTGTAAAAAAAAATATTAGTTTACGATACTATAATTTGTAATTAACTGTTTTTGGTTAAAATCACCTATTAGATATGGTTTGCTTGAATTAACACAAAATTGCTTTTTTATTTTTAATTGGAATCGTATCGTAGTTCCAATTTACTTTATTTTCGCTGTGAAGATCTACTTCATCTTTAAAATCCCAAAAAATCTAATTCCAAACCAAACATTTTACCGATTCAGGAGCCATATCCCAAAATAAAATTTGTCTTCATTTATTGGAAACTGAATTTAATTAAGTTGTAAGGTTCAACTAGCAATAGGAAATCTGTTACTCATAAGAAGGTTTTAAATACCATTCTCTGATTAAGTGAGATTTATATATAAAAGCAGACATTCCTTAGTCAGCTTACTCGAGATTTTGGTAAGCAAAGCTATATTTCTTAAAGGGGATTTATCGAGGGAAAACTGATTTACGATATTCCAATTAGATCGTCCTAGCTTTGAGAATAGCTTATGCGATCCCTTTCTATTATAAATATAAAAAATTTTAGAATAAAAAAAACAGTTATCAATTAGGGCCAGTTGTACCGATGACCGGTAAAACTACAATTTCTTAAATCTCAGGTAAAATGAATAATTATCCGTTCTATCAGAAAATTTGGCGGTATACTTTACCACCCCATAATTGCCAGTTAAATTGAGAGTAATCATAAAAGGAACCTTCCATAGTTCTAGTTGGATCTGTTATCAAGCGAATGTGTTTTCTATTGCTTCGTATCTTTCCAAATTCTGTAAAATGACGATTTGACAGAGAATTAAGGCTTCAAAGAATTAGTTGCTCAGGCAATAATAAAACAAGTATTCCATCTTCGATCAAATCATTTTTCGCAGTGGTCGATGAAGAATTTTTAATAATTTCGACTTCAAAAGTTGCTACTGAATCAATTTTTTAAATTTATTAAACCAACTATTTCTAACATCAGCGATAGGAATAGTGGAGTTTGGCAGTTGTCTCAGTTTCAGGTAATCTTGGTAGCCTGGTTAATAAAACTGTAGACCAGAAACATGTCGCCGAATTACCGGGGTTTATTAAAGTCTTAGACAATTCTAGTTACCCAAATCTCAGTTTTACCGCAGACTGGTGCAACCCGCCCGTAATAATAAGGTAACAAAAAATTTTCTGGGCACCAATATTTTAGGTCAGACAAAGTCAAAAGTTCGAGTTTTTCAACTGGATGGTTTATTTTTATTCTGATTAAGTATTCCTTAACGTGTACAAGTCCAGCAAACCACCAGGGTCTATTTCATGACTATTTCTACTATTAATATAGGCATTGATGGTTTTTTTTGGAGATATATAAATTGTGTAAAATTTAACAATGAAGATAAAAATAGTAAAACCTTTAAATTACAAAATTTTGAAATGAGAGGTTTTGATAGTTATTTGAAGAAAAATGTTCGGTTGATTAATTATTTCAAATGGAATTTATCAGTCAATGTTGTAAATATTGCCCGAATAACAGCACTAAATATTTATAATTGGTAATACAAATATTCATTACCTTACCTAATAAATAATTTAATGATACATTTTAAATTAATGTATATTTATTCTTAATTATTATAGATATTAATTGCTAATTAATCGATTTCCTTATCGATGTAAAATGAGGATAAGTTGAAGCAGGATGTGAAGCCAGCAGCTCTGAGGGTTGACGTATTCCTCACCTGAGACCGACTAAGCCTTGACATATCTATTGTTGTTAATGGAGGGATTAATGTTGAACGTGGGGCTGAGATTTGTGGCACGGTATAATTCACCAGAATAACAGGGCTATTCAACATGATTTACAATTGTGGTCTCATTAGTTGTTGCAATCTGTAACATCGGCCATCATCACTCCAGAACGCCATGGCTAATCATCGCTCAGGCTTAAATATTACTGAAACTTTTAGAGTTGCTTATAAGTAAGTTATAAGTAAACGTGTTGTGTACAGAAAATGATAAGGAATCAATTACCTTAAGTTGCATACAGCTATAACATAATATAGAATAATGAAATAATTACATATGCAATGAAGAATGGTGTTATGTTTTTATTTAAATTTTCAATAAAATATTATCACCTAAAATCTTGTCAGCTATTTTATTTTTTAAACGTTGAACTTAACCCATCCGTCAACATGAACACCATTGCCTGAAGAGCTTGTGAAAATGATGATACTTAATTATTAAAGCTCTCATAATTAATATTATAGTGTTAACAAATTACTAAATATGGTTTATAAAACAATTATATTATTACAAGAATAAATGCAACCCTTTTTTATTTATATGTATATTTTAATATTAGTTAAACCAGCTCATTATCAACCTTTTTCATAATATATTGTTTCAAATTCACAACTAGACATTCTAATAAAAAAAATCTTATAAAAATAACAATTCTGTTCGTCCAAACTCAACCTTATTAAAAGAACCGCATAATAAAAACGATAAAGTCATAAAAATCTAACGTTAAATTAATGATATATGAATATCACATTAAGATTTTTTTTATAGTTGATGAAATGGTGGGTTTAGTTTTTTTTTTTTTTTTTTTTATTTATTTTTTTATTATTAATTTATTTATTGATATTTACAACTGTATACATATATACACATCAAGTAAATTTGCTGTAAGTGATATTATGACATGATAAAAACATGTGGAGAATCTACCCATTGATAGAACTCCAAAAACATTTCTAAAGGAGAAGATCTCGAGGCCATCTTCTTTTCAGACGCCTAGGAAGATTATTAGGTATTGAAGGAGAAGCCAGGTTAGAAACGAGTTGGTTTGGGTGGTTGGGAAGTTTATTATGGAAGGATTGGTATCTGGTTCTGGCCAAATCGGCAACATAGGGGACATTGAGTACTGTAGGGCAAGACGAAGGGTAAATGTGATTTGGTGGAATTTATTTTAATGCTTCAGTTTTAGCACCATTCTTCGAGGGTGGTGATTTGGGATTGGAGGGATTGGGATACAATGGAAAGATCATTATTCACTGACAACAGGCATGTGTCATCGGCATACGTGGTGAGAATAGTGTTAGGATGGGTTGGGATGTCAGCTGTAAAAACTGTTTAAAGGATAGGACCAAGGAGACAACCCTGAGGTACACCAGCAGACTGAGGAAACAGGGATGAATAAGCGCTGTTGTGATTTACTTGAAATAACCTGTCTGAGAGATAAGAACGGATAATGAGATAATATGTAGGGGGTAGGAATTTACGGATCTTGTATAGTAGTCCTGGGTGCCAGACTCGATCAAAGGGTTCAGTTTTGAATTTGAAAACCATATTACCAAAAATGATTAAACGTTTTATAATGAGCTGGTTTTAGCCCGAAACGTTTATTGTAATAAACAATTTAAGTAGTAAAAAATCGCTGAATTTTTACCTTTAAATAATATAATTGATATAACGATTTGAAAAATATTTAATGGAAATTTATTATTTTAGGTTAATGGATATCTATGCAAAGTAACCAGTAAAAATTATAAGAACATAAAATTGTATGTTAAAATGATGCATAATGTTTGCTTAGTCTCTATCTTAAATATTAAATTCAACAATGATGATTGGATGAGAGTATTATGAATCGTAGAAAAGATATTCCCAGAACATTATTAAACAAATATCATGTCCATCCAGAATGCAGCCAACGTAATTATATAATCTCATGCAAAACTTGAATTTATGAGTCACTGTTTAATTTTACCTTCTTGTATTAGCCATTTACAATTTTTCTCTGGATTTCCACGTAAAATTAAAAATATATTATATATGAAGCAAAATCAAAATATCTCCTCTGTTTGGGAAAAGTTTAAATGTAAGTAAACATTATCAGCGATTTTATTCTAATTAATCCCACGAAATATTCCAAAGTTCAAGACTTCAGTATCAAATATTCTTCTGAAAATAGAAGAGTAATTGTATGTAGAATATTCTTGGTTATTCCTATATCGTATCAATAATTGATTCGTGTGATAGTCCCACTAATTATTACAGATAAAGATTATGGGACCCCGTTCAAATATTAATAACAAATTAATAAATTGTTTGACTATTTTATAGATTTATTAACCTTTTTTGATTTCTTTCAAAAACTTCGAGTAAAAGTCTTACTTAAACGATGTTAAGATATGACCTTAGGCTAACGTTACTATTACTTCGACTGACTATAACAATAATTAAAGGCAAAGAAGGAGCACTGAAGAAACAACATTGACTGCAAATGAAAATATTAATACATAGTATCAAAACGATGATTAGCAGACGAAAAACAACTATATTAATGTAAGTGTAAGAAATGTCCTAGGTACATAATTATCAAATAAATGAAAGGAAAACAACAGGATAAAAAAGTAAAACAACACGAGCAGCAATGCTTCATCACTAAGGTTCTGTTTCCCTCTTGTTTTTGTTTGGAACAGATAAAAACTGAACAGTTCCATTAACGCAGAAAGACCGCTAAATAAATAGGGATGGGAAAGGGCACTCACAAAAGGTACTTCGTTAATACCAACTCAATTCATATTTAAACTTTCAACCCCTATAACTCAATTCACGCCTTAAAAGCTATAAAGGGATGAATAAAAACAAATAAATAAATTACACCGGGGACTCCAAAAAGACTTTTCTTTCATACAATTTCACCTCTCACATGAATTTTCAACCTCCAATATGAAATTCGTGAAGAGCTATGTAAGACATAGGCATGAGGGATAGGGCGAGAAAACTTCTGAAACTCAAAGGCAATTATGTTACAAACTCCAATTAACATACAAATTTTTAAACCTTTAATTCCATCAGGAAAAAAAAAACTTAAATATTTAGACAGAACGAAATATATACCGATGTATGCACTCACGTTTATTCATTTCTTTCTGCCTAACAAAAAAAAAAAAAATCCTACGTACCGAATTTCTTGTTATTTGATCCAAAGGGGACCGTTGGAATACACAAGTGTAGTAGGATGAAATATATATGCATATATTAGACATCTCTGAAACCCTCACAACAGTGTTATTGGTGCTATGAAACGGATTTTAGATGCATTTCCGATGACCTTAGATACTGTGCCTAAGTCTAAGATAAAATTATATTTTGAAATAGTAATACACTTAAAGTGTAAAATAATTATGTAGGTTTTTTTTTTTTTTTTTTTTTTTTTTTTTTAATTTTTCATTTAACCGTTTCGTATCTCTTGTATGGAGATATTACGATTTAACACACAATTTAAACGGGCTAAGGAAAAGTCTTAGACTCTCATAAATATAAATGGACCGACTTGGTAAATAATACCTGCCTTATCTTCTTTACGGAAATCGATTTTAAATAATTTCTTAGTCCCATCCCATGGATAGGAGCACTAGCTGGGGCTAAATGCTGAACAGAGCCTTTTTAAATATTTGTTTTTCAATCCATTCGTTTGAGTCGTTGGTTTAAATTGAATAGAATCTTAAACAAACTAGCTTGTCAAAGGTCACGAGAGATTTGATTACTCTATGTTCACTGAAGATCAAAAGGATGAATTAATTATACAACAATAAAAAAAAATTCAAATATTTGAGCTCTCCGGACTGTGATGGTTACTTGCAGATTCTTCAGTTTATTTTATTATTCAATTAGTTCCTCTTAAAGTGAATACATAATTAATTGTATTACTCATATGGTTTATAGATTATCGCAGATAAGCTATATAAAGTGCTAAGCACATATAGCAGTCGGCAAGTAATCCTAACAGCATCAAGCCGTTGATCGTTATAGTGAAAGAGCCCGCTAATATAAAATCAGTTATTCCAGTCCAATTTTTTATTATTTTAATGAAAACTACGTGTAATTACTAGTCAAAATTGACAAGACTTCCAAATATAGTTAGGGGAAATACAAAATGGTGGATGTTGCAAAATGATAAAAAAAATTAATTTTTCATTCGGGTTCCATATTTTTGAAACAACCTCCAACAATAGAAAACCTAGTAGAACACATTTAAAGTGGAGTAAATTTGCTCGAATGTGATCTTTATTAGAGCTGTTTTCATTTTTATTATAGACATTTTCTAAGGGTCGGGGAATGATGGATTGACGGGTAGCCATTATAGATATAGGTAAGGAATACGATGGCTTTACAAGGGAGCTGTTTCAGTATATGTGATGTGATAAGATCGTGGCCAGGAGCCTTTTTAGTTGCTAATTGGTGGATGATCTTTATTATGTCTGAGGGAGTTTTTTCTTCATCTGATCGTGTCCAAGTCTTATTTTCAGTGAGAAATGGATGGTTGAAGGATTGGTATTTTAGTAGTTGTCTATAATGATTTGTTAGTGGTATTTAGGTTTTCTGTTAAGTTCTGGAAATTTTGTATTATGTGTTTTCTAATAATGAAAAGATTTAAAAAAAAAATGATAGATTGTCCTCGAGGACGGCCGAAACGTCTGACTTATAAAGAAATATAAGTCGATTTGAGACTAAAATTGGATAAAATTTATTTTATTTATATTCATCATTCTCCAGAATGTTCTAATTCGCCTACTCTTTTTTTCATGGTTTATATTCAATCACTAATTTAGGAGGGCCTCATTTAATCCCCGAAGGAAATTATCCATACCTGTGCCTATAATGACCATTATGAACGCTAATTTCTCCTAAAGTTAGTTTAAACTATGATGTTTCTAGCCGAAAACCCGACCTAGAACAAGGTTCTGCTTCGAGCCCGACAGCTCTACTTACTACCTTTGTACTATGCTAGAGTTTAATTAATTTCGAAAGGAGGGCGTAACAGTTTAGAGGAAACTGCCACCTGCCTCTTAGTTGTTTTACATCAAACTGTAAACCTTTGATGGTTGAGGCCATTATTCTCATCGGGCTAAGATAATAAATTTTAACGGCTCATATAAAACTTTACTGACTAAGGGTTCGAATATATACGTTAAAGTTTAATATGCTGTTGTTCAATGACTTTGTTATAAGTTTTTGATTTTCCTGTTCTAATACATTTTAAATATTTCATACAATAGCCAAATCAAATCAGGATCAGTACAAATATTTGCCTTACTATCTATTCTTTAACGAATACCTTCGTTTTTAAAACAAAAAAAAAATCAACCAGCAAAGTATTAAGTAGATGACTTCGGAAAATCATCGCTAGTTAAATTACGACTTGCATCAAGCAGGATCATTCCGAGGCATGTCACAGAAATCAGGACGCCTATCTCCTCAGTTCACTTTTATCGAGTTTGAGACAGTTGTTGGACTTATGACTCCGGAGAATAAAAATATTTTATAATCAAACGAAATCCCCTAAAAGTAGAATACAAGATATGGAGTAATCAAGATATACTAACAGAGAGAATTGTCCAAAACGTGGTCCAGAACAAAATAAAAGTGTTAAAGGCTTTTTTCCTTGAAAATAAAATAAATAATAACAAAAATTATTTATTAAATGTGATTATTATATAATGAAATATCTTGTTTGAGACGGGTTTGTTTATTTTTTATAATAAAAATATCAATATAATTTTACACTTTTTATTTTCTTGTAGCTCCTACGTTTCAGCAATTCCGGTTATTAAACTGTTATAGGCAACAATTACAAATTATAAACTGATATAACGTAAATGACATTGTAAACTAAGCAATTAAAATAAGTGAAATATTAGGTTATTGGCTAATGGAAAAATTCGACAAATGCATAATAGCCTGCAATAGTTGATAACCAATGTTGAAATAAGAAAATAAGAAGTGTGAGGCTTCGGTTAGCGCTAAATAATTTAAAAAAATAATTTACAAGATAAATATTAATTATAGGATAAAAATATCTTATTAGGATAATAATAGAATCAGCTACGCTAAATTTTATAAAAATCGATGTAGGTAGTTCCAAAATACTTTTTTATTGAGTATTTGACCTTAAATGACCCATCTGAATTGAATTTTATACGTTGAAAATTTCAAAATTTTTATATGAAATGGTTTATCAAATTTAATAAAACTCTAATCCTTTTTTCAGAGTTATCCGACTTAAATAATAGTTCAGTTATGACTGTGAGAAAGCTTGGCTTGTATATCCTATTCTTAGATTGTATTAGAATTTGGAGGAACGAAAAACAGCTCGGTTTTTCTAAACAGTGGACTCTTCTGCCCCATTACCTGGATCATCATCATGACTCCTACTCTTTATAGTTATCCCCTTTCTCCTTTTTATCTCTCTTAAATAAAAAAAATCTCTAAACCGGGAAATGATTTTATTAATAATATAGTTTATAATTAATTGTAACTATTTTATTCTTTAATCAATTCAACTATAATATTATATATAGTTTTGATATCCTAACGTAAGACTCTTTGTTAATGGAAAGAATTGAGGACGCAGCATATGTGACGCAGCATGTATTGGTAGATATTGAGCTTCAAAGTTTTTACTACTTATCGAGACTATCTAATTATTCATATAGCTTCAAAATGATTGGCACTAATATCCGTCACAAATATGGTTCTTAAATCGTATTTCATTAAATAAAATAATTCAATAAAATCTATTTTAGATAATTTGAAACAGTATATAATTTTAGCAATATATAAAAATGCCTAAATAATAAAAGGAAATTGTATCGGTGATAAAATTATATCGAGCGAATATTGGAAGTTGATACTTAGTTTTATCATTAATATTTGAAATTTTAATTTACAATTCAGAAAAGATCTTTCTAAGCTAGACAGTATTTTTTATAAATTCCTGAACATGGTTTTTATTTTAAACAAATACCTTCAAACAAAAGAGTTAGCGAGTTTTGCTTCTGCAAAGTGCAAAATAGACTCTACTTCGAATAGAAACTCTGAGAATAGTGAACGAACATAAGTAAAAAACTATAAATAATTTTTTCCAGCAACCATCGATGTTCAGTTTAATGTAGATCAATAACAGAAACTCAAGATAAAGTGTCGGCTGGAGTATCCTCACTTATTTGTAAATGATATCATATCTATTTTCACTTTGATTCTTCATCGCATGATTTTCTAGTTCTGTTTTCATCGATTATTGAATATCAAATTCTTCTGGTCGGTCATCAATTGGAAATGCGTTGTTTTATCTCCTTACTTAATGCCTCAACGATCACACATTCTCCTTATTTTTTTGATATAATGTTTTTTTTCTGTACTGATATGACTGATTTTTCACCGAAATAATAATATATTAACATTAATTAATCAATCTAGAATGATTTTCTATTGAAATTTATACTATAAATAAACTTAACAAAATAGTTCACTGTGAAAGTGGTGTTTCCGTATCCTGTAAAAAGACATAAAAAACACCTTTTCAATGCTTGAATATTATTGTACTGACAGTTAACATTTGTTGGTTATATTTATACATTTATTTTTTTATCTTGAAACTACAACAATAGATATTTATTTTATCTGATGATAACTAGTCCCAGCCTGGTAATTATGACGATTCATATATTTATTCTAATAAAACATTATTTTAAGCTGATACCGAAATGTTGAAGTTTTATAATCATAATATTACAAAATGTTATAAAGTTTTCACTTAACTCGATGAAATGAATCCGGTGATTAATAATGTAAATAAATGAACGTTTCATTATATATTTTATGTCGTCGCTGTATGAGATGCCGATATTCGATCGCTTTCCTTTGTTTTATTGTTCGTTACTAGTTCTATCGGATGGAAGAAGCCATGGTTTGATCCACTCAAGAGAATAGGGCGCAACAGCCGAGGATGGTTGGGAATGAGGAGCAGGAGGCTCAAAGCTTTTAAGTTAATTTGTGGTGGCGCTGGCTGCAGGGATCCCTGTTATGTAAATTCACTTATTTTATCCCCTGCACTAATTAAACGTCGGGATGCCGTGCAACACCTGCTCTTGTCTTAGCCAACAACAAACAGTCTGTCCTCAATTCTAATTGAACCATTTTCTAGGCTGTATTACACAGAAGAAAATTAAAATAAACCCAGGATTGTTTTAATTAAAAAAAAATATTAACGATTTCCCGTTTCTCATTACTTGTGGGTCTTGAGCATCCGTAATGTTACTCTATATATTATTAATTATTAAAGAACTTATATAAATTTAAATTATATATCTAAAGTTACTAGTTGAACGAAAAACGATTTACTTATATACTTTAGGTTGTATAAGGTTAGACAGACAGTTCTATAAAACGAGCATTAATCTACATTATATTAGGGAGGGTAGCTCATTCGTAAGGCATTGTGCTAATAACTCCGAGGAGTTCGAATCCGACTGTAGCAGATAATTGTTTTCTGTTTCACTGTAGAAATGAGTAAGTCTTTTGGGTTCCAGCGCCCTCCGGATCCACCCAGCCTCGTTCAGTGGGTACTCTTAATTGGGTAAAAATCTGGTGGTCGAGCGTGATTCTGTCCAAATTACCTCCTTGCACAACCATTGGTCTAGAAACAGTACTTACTTACAATGTACTGTACTCCTAACCCTTCATGGTTTGTAGTGGTACAAACTTAATTTTTGATCTATATTATTTACAAAATACAATCAACATTGTCACTTATTAATCTAGAACTGGATTGAAGTTTATCATATTTTTTTTTTAAACAGGACTGTTAAAACTAGTATTTATTTTATTTTTTGTTTATCCTATACCTGACTTACGGGGGATAGTCCTATAGGTTGCCACGCTATTCAAACCACAGTGGATGATTGAGTTTTCAGTCAGTAGAACCACCAAAAAATAAAAGTCAACCCGCCTAAGCCTGAATTGAACTAGGAGTGATAGGTGACGCCTTCGCTAACTCGCCTAGAACGTATTTGTGTAGTTATATTTTAATATTTGATTATAGTACCGTAGTAGACAAAAAATTTACTTCTTTTTCAGGTTTTTTAACCGTTAAATCTAAGCACTTTCACTCAATCAAAGATTGCTTACACGACTCGAATATTAAATGAATGGTAGAGAGTTGAACAGAAAGTTTAAAATTAAAAACATCATTTGTCCTTTTTCTATTCTTGTATTATTTTTACAATTATAATGATATTTTAGAACCAGTATCGAATTATAATTTTGCTTAAAACTATTTATATTTTATATTATCTTGTTCTATTTCGTTTTTCTGTACATAATCCAACTATGATATAAGATTGAAATATTTTTTTACTAACTATTTATGCTTTATTTTAATTAATTTAAAAAAAATTATTAACACTACACGTCAATAGTATTGGGAATTAAATAATTAGAGGGTTTTTGTAATCATATTTATTCTCCTCTTAGCGTAAGAAATTCTCCAATACTTTGGCTGCCAATTAGAGTACGTAATTTACAGTGTAAATGATCCTTTCTGTGAAATAATTCTAAATTGTATCGTCCTACTTTTTTATCTGTTTGTTTTTAGATTAAGAGATTTTTTTTTTAAGTCATTGCACTACACGACTATTAATGAAACTTTAAGGTGGCATACGAGTGATAAGCCTAGTTGTTTTTATATTGTAAGGAAAATGAGATAAGAAAAATAGAATAGTGACAATCTTAATGAAATCTAAAACGCAGGTAGCATTTAAAGTACCGAGATACAAAAAAAAAATAATTACGAAAATAACGACTGTAGGATCTAAATAAGGAGTGAAAACTCGTTTTGTTTCTCCTGGAAAATGTAGTGTAACATTTGGATTTTCGATTGGGGATATCATGATTCTCTCCTCCTATAAAAGATAAACAGTGATCAGTTAAATACATTAAAATAGTTTTATGTGTTATTTTGTATTTAATATATATTACGTTATCTATATTCGATTTTTGGCCTGAAAACTTCGGATCAATTTCAATTTGTTTGATGTTATTGTATTCTACACGTATATATTGATAGATAACTAAGATTTTTGGCATACTTAAATAAGAAAATTAAGACACTGAGACTGAATCCATGTCGGTTATATTGGTGTGGGTGTAGATTCTCTACGTCGATTGTTGTTATCGATGCACTTCAAGATATAAGGGAAAAGTTTAAGCTGGTCGTGTTAAAAGAACGACTAAGCTCGAGTTTGTGGCGGCGACGATTCGAATTCGGTCTGGGCAGGTTGACTAGTTTTTGTTCGGGTTAAACCTAAGCCTTCCCACACTTTCTAGGATAGGTTGGTCCAGTAGGATAATCCATCTTTTATGAACTACTTTGGAGAGCATATGGGGGTTTTTAATAATTTAAGTTGTATTTCGATTAAGTGTTAAACTATGTTTTTGCCAATCCCATCTATCCCGTGGTACATACACTATTGTTTTTTCTATATTGAAAAAAAAAAATAATAACGGCTATTTTTAATAATTCACAAATTTTACTATTTTTTATTTTGTTTCATTTCAAAGCGCGCTTCTGTTCCCTTCGTAAAGTCAAGAACAGACTGAAGTGTAAAATAAAGGATAGCATTACTTCTCACATAAAAACGGTCATTTTTAGTAATTGACAAATTTTACTGTCATTGATTTTGTTGCATTTTGAAGTATTATAAACTGAAAAAAAAATTAACTGAACATGTCACTAATTAGTTATAAAAAATGATCAATTGATTTTTATCGAAGTAGGTAATAAGATATTACGATTTATCTGAAACTGTAATTTAAACTCAATTTTTTTTTTTCAAAACTCAGTATTTCCTGGTACACCACCTTGCTTTAGTACCAACGATATCCTATATTACATTCTTTGTGAAAATAAATTAAGGCTTTTCGGAGATCAAGGCCTAAGTATCATCATTGATCGATCTTACTAATATTTACACAAAAGAAAAATTTTACTTAAAGAAAATGAGATGAAGTATAGAATGTTACCGTAACCTGAGATTAAGAATAATGAGCCTATTAGGAAGTTAGTAGAGGCAACCTATAAGGAAGTCATCTGATATTATTTATTGATCACAAAAGAATTTACGAAGAACTTCTATCGTTGATCTTATTTTTAAGCAATAACTTTCAGACTAATCACTTATTATCAAGTACTTTTGAGTCAAAAGAAATCCATATCTTAATGCACAGATGATAAAGCTGGGAATATATATTTATATTTTTTTTTTCGCTCTATCTTCTTTAAATGTTTATATTGTATTTTGAAATGATTTTAATTTATTGCATAAATAAAAGGCTATTTCATTGTAAATTTAAGATACAAAATACAGTTGCTATTTAGTTGAAAAATGGTTTTTATTTTCGTTTCGTATAAAGGGAAGATTTCAGACACTTGATTGGGCATTTTCTTACTTCAGTTAGTTTTATTTTGATTTTTAATCTTTTTTTTTTAACGCATCTTCAACATTGCTTCATAGAAGTGGTTGGAAAATCCTTAGCATGCTCAAGGTTTTAATCCTTTGAATTATCTTCTGGACCTTGAAATTGTTGGTGATACCGTTAGTAAAAAATATTTTATTTATTATTAAAATGTGTTTCTTTGTCCAGTATTTTAGGTATCATAACTCAGTCTTAATCAAAATAAAAAGATAAGCTGGATTTAGAGTATTTCTACTTTTTTAATACTTTATGTATTTACCATGCATCTAATTCCAATAACGTATAGAAGTAGTTAATAGAACTAAAAATGATTGTTTGTTCTATCCGAGTTCGTTATGGATTAGTCATCATCAATTTCCTAACAATGATCTTCCCAGTATATCTGATTCCTTCATAGCATTTACCATAAATAACATTAAATTATTTTGAACATTTCAAATATAATTAAATATTCGAAAATATTAGATGGTGCATACAGAACTAAAATACGTAACTATTAGTGGCTATACGCATACAAAGAAATAACAAATGTAAAAAACATTAGTTCACATTGTTTATGTGACTAAAGTTAGAAACTATAATTAAAAAGTAGCTAAAATGGAAATAACGGTGTTAATTATAATTAATTGTCATAATTAATGGCATAATATTGATGGAATTAGAAATTTAATTTATAATATCATAATGATTGTAAATATGTAAAACGAGATACTATTTAATGAACTTTATATAATCAGATTTTTAATTAACATAATTTTGAAAATGAGGCTACTCTCTCTATAAGTTAGTCATTTGGGAATGACGTAATATTTAATATATAATATACGATGATAAACAAGTATTGTCACATTGTAATTAATACTATAAAAAAGGCTTTCTAATACATAAATATAATACATGAACATTATTATATTCATTTAGTTACCTATCAGATGTTATGCACTATCATATAAACAACATTAACAAAATTATTCTTTTTAAGTTTATTCGTGTAACAATTTATTGTTTTATATATATATATATATTCATATTGTTATCACATAATCAAATACTTGTATATACGGTATAAAATTTTCAATTTGTATTACCATTTTCCTCAGTTTAGTATTTTGTTTTAAATATTTACAGAAATTTAAAAAAAATTACAATATTTTTATATTTAGTCAAATTCGAATGACACTATTTTAGATTTTTTTTTTCAGAAAGTGATTAAAAAAGTAAGAGGAAAACACATCAATCTTTACGGTAGACAAACAATAGCAGACTTTATTTTTTGGCAACAAAGTCCGTTTTCCATTTAAAGTTGGCTAACTTTCTTCTTCTGGAATTGGGTCGACTTATTAGAGACTGGCTAAGAGGCAAGAGTTGTACCTGAAAGTTGTGCGTAAGGAGCAGATGGAGTAGTTGACAACATTCCAACAAAATTTTGTTTCTTCAGCATTTCTTGCTTATTTGTCGCATAAATCTTACAATCTTAGGTCATATGTATTTTATGAGTTTTCCCTGCCCTTATGGTTTTGGTACTGACAATTAGTATATTTATTTTTTTATAATATTTTAATTTCTTCATGTTCCTATTTTTCACCGAAAATTTATGGTATAAAAAGTAAAAAATAAGTGTTTTAGTGACCTCATCACTGAATTATGCTATTGATGTATATATTTTTTAACAAGAACACTCTTTGTTAAGTAGGAACGGTTCTTTTGAAGAATTATATTTTCTTAGTGTAGTGGTTCTCAAATTGGGTGTCATATTGTAAATACACCATAAACATTGAACAGAATTTTTAAATTAAATTAATAAATAAAACATTAAAATTAGTATTCTTTTTTAAATAATACTTCCAATGGTTTAATTTGTCTATCCTATTTTCTTCTAAGGTGTAATACTTAATTTATCAAAAACTAATTATAATAGAGATGTTGATTTTTATTTCTATGGTTTTGTAGTCCCGCAACGGAAGTAGCGGTTAGTTGAGCATATGACCGTTCACTTAATATGTGGGAGGCAGGGGAAGGGGGAAGGTTCACCGAAAAGACAAATAAAATATATAGAAATTAGATAGAACTTTAAATCATTAAGATTAATATATTTTAAAAGAGTTCGAAAGACATGATTGAGAATGTAAAGCTTTCTAACAGTGAGACTGATGATCTCACTCACTTTCCTACTGGTTATTAATGCTGTTTCAGTTTTAGGGAAAGTCATTGACGAATGGTGACGGCTACCTTGCTCGCATTAAAGCTTATTTCCTCCAAGAGTTTCTCAAGAACAATGATTTCCAGATCGTCCGCAAAGCTCAGCGTAATAGGTTCTACCGGCAAGACAGGTTATACATAATATTCTACGGCAATGGCACTAAAACTGAACTCTGAGGAACGTCACCAGTTATCTTCTAAATTTTCAATCCAGCTTCTGTATCAAGGTTCTATCATTGAAATAACTATAAATAATCTTTATGAGGTATTGGGGAATACATCGTAATCCGCCGTTATAATGGGGCTGTACTACTAACCGACTCTTCTCTACCCCTTTCTTGCAATGGTTTTCCGAACACTTTTCAGTCGATAGAATATCTCCGTAAAATCATTCTGATTATGTTCAATATTCTATAACAATTTTCCATTCAATGATGCAGATGTAAAATTTATTAAACTGCTTTATTTAATATATTTCTGGCATCTTCTTTTTCTTTCATTGGCACAAAGCTTCCCTTGGCTTCCTCAGCAGCCTCTAACCATATCTCTCTCTGACGATTGGCCTTATCAACGTTTTGTACAGCGTGAACTTGGTGGTACGGCGCTAACAATTTTGTTTTTGATTAGCCTTAATATGGATAAATAGGCCCTATTTCCAGCTTTACTTTTAATCTCTTCTTCTTCTTCCTGGTTCTTATTGTTGATAGAGCCAAGGTGAGAAAAGTTTCTTACCATTTCGAAATTGTAGGGGCCCCTTATAAAGCGACTCTGCCTCTGGTCTAGTGACTTCTTACCCAATACAATAATCTTCGTTTTTCCCCATTAATATGCAGGGCCATCTCTTTTGCTCCAACATCCATTGCTTTAAAGGCCATTCTAATGCTCTGAAGGGATATCCATGCAAAAAAAAAAGATATGTTAAATATTACGAGAAATAATGGTAAAAAATACTTTTTCAAAAAATGGTTAAGTTGAAATTATCCGAATTGTCAACTGAAATCTCATTTGGAGAATAAGTACCAGAATATATTGTCTCAATAACTAATGTCGAAACATCAGTTCTGAAACTAACGAAGACTGATTTCAATTTTAAGTAGTTTTGTGATGCGCTCAACGCACCAGATTTTTTTCATATTTTGGTCTGCAATATATATCGGTTAATTTCAGAAACATTCTGTGTCCCTCCGTCCACTAAGCACCACCACTTAGGAATTTCACTTA
>NW_027109788.1:715848-722910 GCF_000696795.3 Halyomorpha halys
CCCCTAATGAATATTTAATTAATTTTTAATCCCCCCTAGAGCAGTGGGAGGACCTTTAGCCTGGACCAAGTTTTTTAATAATGACATCAATTTCACCATCGCGAAATGAACGTAGCAGACACACCCTGGGCTAATCCCCGTTCTTACTAACTCTTTATTAACTCTCTTCTACTTCATTTCTTTTATAATTAATTCACATTTCCGAACCCTCCTGATACTTTTTATCTTTCAAATAACATCAAGTTTTCTTAATTTCCTCCAACATTTTTTTTTTTTTAAATCTATCCTAAAATTGTAATTAAAAAATAAAGAAAGCATACATACAATACACAAAGTCAGAGTCAAATATTTGTTCAGTACTTGGATTTATCTCTGAGAGTTTTTTTTAGGCCAGAGAGGGCAAAAACAGAACAGATAACATTTGGTAATCTACATTAACTAAGGAGGTGCATAAGGCTTGTCAGCCTCTAAGTGTTCTAAAACTTTGAAGTTTGAGTGGCTCGCTTAAGTATCTTGAACAAGTTTGGTTTACAATGTGAAACATTGTAACTAAATATGAATTTTTAACATTATTATTGATCTTTTATTTTTTTACCAGTCTAATATAGTAATTGGGTTTAATTTTTGATATGCAGTTTTCATCGATTCTAACAAAGCCTGTTGAGTCCAATAAAAGCATTGCCTCCAACAGACAGTATGTCTGTTTTCCGGTGTCAAAATCATATCCCAAAGCTGGGAAACGATAAATTTTTTTTATTTGGTTTAGACTCTCGATTCCTGTGATATTTTATATAAAATTATTTATATAATATTTTATAGTCGAGCAAATCCTCTACCAAACTTTGTAAAATTATCTAAACCAGATAAATTTTAGCTAAGATAAGCTTAACATTGTAGCCATGTTTTTAGATTAATTAATGCAAATTCTAATATAAACTTTTTCACTTTTTAATAGATTTTTGAACAATCATGTTATAGAACTTCACAAAAGCTTGGTTGAAAGACGGATGCGTTGTCTGCAGATTAAAAAAGTATTTATATTAGACTTTGTTGTAAGGAAAGTTGAGTGAGTGGACAAGCAAGATGTTTTAATTTTATAATAAAGGTTAAAAAATTTCTATAATTAATTTTTATTGAATATGTTCTAAAAGCTAAGATGTATGATGTCTGATGTATAAGGCATTTTTAGATGAGAATATTTTGTACATATTTATTTCTATTTTCCGTTGTAAACCATTTTTCTATGTTATTATAAATTTCTAGGACAAGTAAACTATCAATAACATGTATAGAAGGCGCAGGCAAATTATATTTGATAGCTCAATTCATCACGTTTTTTTTTAGAATGATACCCTTTTCATGACCTATGAATCCAGGATTCCCAGATAACATTCTAAACCATTCATTGTTTTCTGCTTTAACTATATTATTAACAGGTCTGTTCTAGTATCTTTAGGTGCAGAGTCCGAAGGGATGACTTTAATAGTCGAATTTTGAGGGATATTGCTAATTAAGTAGTTGATTATTTTTTGTTCGTGCAGTAAACGCTGTCGAAAATATTTTTGAAGAAAATAAGGCTGTGATTCTCTGATACGACAGCAGAACTTCTCCCCACCCTGATTTTTGAGCTGTCATTGCAAAATAAGTTCCTATCAATACTGGATAATTTAATTTTTTTATGGGGTATAAGCCTATGGCTTATATGTGTATACATACCCATGCATGTACACATACATACACATATGTATGAAATTTTATATATATATATATATATATATATATATATCGTTATAACTGCTGGTAATACTCGAGTAGTGTATTAAGTATGTTTTTGAGAATTATCATTCGTGAAAATTTAATCTCTTTATCTAATTTAATATTTTCTCTTTCATAGGTTACTATTCTAGTTTGTAAGATATCGTGAATTAGACTTCCCCATTTGCTTATTTTAATGAAATTTATTGCACATTTTCAACGAATTATTTAGTATTACAAAGTAGCCATAACAAGGCTCATTCTTTTCAGTAAGAAATTAATTAGGATCTTATTATCATTTAAATCCAAGAAAATGAAGTAGAGTTAAAAATATGAAAGTCTTTTTCTAAGTATTATCTTTAAATTAATTAAATTTTGGGTAGCTCTGGTTTATTATTTTTTCATAGCCAAGCTAATTAAATAGGCATTATTAAGTATTCATGTTGCTGAGAGATACTTTTTTTCCCAATTATTTTTTCCTTTCGAAATTTCTTTTTAATAATGGATTACATTTGGAGTCCTTCATCCTCCCTAGTTCTTCTTTATAATTTTTTTTCTTTAAATTTTCCTAAAATTTTTATTTCCGTTAATAGAAGATGGTCAAATATCCTCCCAGTAAGCCAAATTCTAAATTTAAAATATTTAACTATAGTTTAGAATAAATAAGAAAAAATCCTTTTATAAACCATAGGGTTTTCTGGTGCTCATTTAAAATCCTTGTGCTATTATATTTTGAGCAGTTTCTGTCATTATCAATATAGTGTGAGTATTTACAATATAAGTGCTACGTAAACCTTTGCGAAAATTTTAATCTCTCTTAATAAATTAAAATTTTCACCTTCACAGGTAACTATTCTAGTTTAAACAACTTTCCATCACCTATTGGGAATTATTTGAAAGATATTGTGAATTAGCACCCATCCCCTATTAAAAATATATATAATTTCTACTTAAGATCTTGAATTGATAGAGCAGCCAAATATTCCAGAGGTGGTGACAGGAGAGTACACTAATGGCGTCATTTTATCAACCTCCAAACTGCTGAGGTTCTGGTTCGCTTTGGGACTAGGCAGGTTGACTTCTATTCGGTTAGTGCCCCATAGGATGAATACTCGGCCCTTCTTAGAATGGTGGTAATCTATACAATAACCTCTTCCCCCCGTCATATTTCAGAAATGGATCTTACCCCCTTTGACAATATAAAAAAAAAAAAAAGCCTCAATTATAAATATATATAATTGCCTAAATAGTCCATCGGTTTTATTTTTTCTTGTATATTTACCATTCTTTAAACAATTTATTACTAAAAATAATGCTATAATCTTTATTTCAATGTTTTCTTATTTCCCCCTAAATAACTATACAATATATAGGAACTATACAATATTTTAGCAACAGACTCAACTAATCCGACGAATTTCATAATTATCTGTGATTGCAGAATGTTTAAAGTTCTTATTTTCGATGCAGCATCTAACAGAATGTAAGAAATTCTTATTTATTTTTTTATTTTAAAAGGAATCTATCCTTATTACTCCTTATCTCCCTTTTTTCTGTCTTCAGAGGAATATTTCTGACGGTTGGTCCATTATTACATGATGTCTTACATCCTTTTTTATGGGATTTCCTTGATTATTAAATTTTATAATACGTTCAGCCTTTTTTTATAATTATTATTCATCTAAATTTTATTCCCTTATAAATTAAACTTCTCTAGGTGCTAGGGAGTAGTAAGTAGTTACAAAATACTAAAGATAAAAAATTTAGCCTTTTGCAGTCGGTTGTTCAGTCAATATTACTGTCTGTGGTCACTCCTACATGAATATTTATTAGCAGGTATAGGAATGAACTTATTCTACCGCAATTTTTTAAGAAACCCCTCTTTTCCTGTAGTTTTCTGTTTAAATGGCACAAAAACAGATCAAAATATTAAGATGTATGATAAAGGGTTGATTTTCTTTACGTTTTACGTCGAAAGAGATCGTGCGTAGTGTATTCACAACGGACTTTACACTTCCCTAATCCGTTCCATAATTTGTAAATATAGTGGAAAAAAAAGATCCACAATATTGGAAGGAGCTACAGTTGTGGGATTCGCAGATGACGTTGCAGTTGTGGTAGTGGCGAAGTACTTGGAAGAAGTTACCCTCATCGCTAACCAGACTGTTGCTACGGTCCAAGGTTGTCTGTCTGCAGACTCAGCCATTTCCCTCCATGAAGTAATGCCTAGTGAAGGTGGAGAGGAATAAACAGGTGTAGAGCGTTGGTTTTAGTGGACAAAAATCCCACACTCGGATAGGTACGGGCCTCTCCGTGTCTTTTGAAGATTTTGACTATCGTAAAAAAAACACAATAATAAAGGCAGTTTCTGAAGTGATTGAGTGAATCTCTATTTTCTTAAATCATATTTATGCATGTATACTGTCGGATTTAAAAAATTTAAATACCGATTCTATGGTTTTGTTATCGTTTCTGAGGGCTGATGATATGTCAGGTTTCGATCTAACTGCCGAGTTGTGACGTAAAGTATGGGCATTCCTGAAAGAAGTAACCTTACTTGGTTTTAAAGTCGTAAAATATAATATCATGATCCCAGTTTTAGCGAAAAACTAGCATTAAGTTGCCGGTAGGTAATGTCTGAACGATGCCAATTGCAAAGTGCTAATTATCAGGACAAATCTTTTAAAGAGAGGATTAAAGGATGAAGCAATTGAGGTCGATAAATTGTCCGAAAGTTTATCCACAAGATTAAAATGATTGAGATAATAATAAGTTGGGATTTCATTCCTTTAAAATGAAATAAATAAGAAGAATTTCTAAAGGTTAGTGGCTAGTACAAAAAATTGTATACTCATTATATGCCCGCCCAGTAACAAAGTTTAAGTAATGAAGATGAGAAATTAGAATTTTGGCCACATCCGGATTTTGGGTCCCTTACTTTTCTCAACCATTATGATAAAAATGTATCAAACGGATACTAATGATGAAAGTGAAATGAACCATCTCCCTGAATTCCCACAGTAAAATTAATCAAAGACTAGAAACTAATAAATGATATAAGGACTGGCGGCAGGGCACAATTTCCTCTCCTCCGCTCTCCTCCCCCCCCCCTCCGAAGTCAAAGCAAATTTAAGTTGAACCCCCTCTCCCTATTCCTCGATGGAGCGACATCGCTTCCTTCCTGCTGCCTATTCAGGCCCGACTTCTTGTAACTCGTACAAAGCCCGCTGTCATTAAAGAGTTGAGCCCGTCTTGTCTTTGCCGGTCTCTGATCATTCATGTCTCCGTCAAGAACTGTTCTAGAATTTCATTTCATCCTGTCAACTTGTCTGTCATTTTATTTGTTAATATTTTCTTGCAATATTAAAATTATAAACGTATACAAATAAAATTAAAATATTTATGAAACCTAATTGATTAATAAATTAAACAATTTATATTACTAAACAATCTTTGATAAGGTTTAAAGTTAAATACAATAGAATTTATCAGGATAGTTTTAAGGTCACGATTTTTCGATTAGTACAAAGATTAATTAATCAAATTGATTTTTTCTAAGTTAGTTTCCGCAACGAAAAAATATTATACCTGATAAAATTAGAAATAGACAAATGCATTCAAGACTAAAAGAAAAAAAAAATAGTTTTTTTTCCCTTTCTTCTTCATAGTTATTAGGTTTCTTAAAATATAGCGTTAGTTCTGAAGGTACAAAGTTTGATTACTATAGCACCCTTAGGGACGTGACGGCCGTGTGGGTTGGGGTGCAGGTCCCAGGACGATCGGTTCGGAACGTTGTGGGTTCGATTCCCACCTTGGGCAGTTAAACATTCATTTTTCGACGGTCCCTAAGAATGAATCTTGACACTCCCACCTTGGCTAGTAGTATAGTATGCGGCGGCAACCTAGGTAGCCGTCAGGGGTTGGCAAAAAGGACCACTAGGCCCACTTGCCGGACTTGTTCCCCCACCAGTTACCAATTGCAATACTAATTGCAATGAAATCAATAAACTCATTCTATTTTAAGATAACCAGTACCAGTACCAGTACTATAGCACCTTTCGAAATACAGTTAACGTAATGTTTTATGATTAATTAATAATTATGTAGTGGAAAGTTTACCATATAAATAAAAGCAAAATCATTATTGAAGAATTATAATCAATTATAAATAAGCCACAGGGCTTTAACCAGTTGAGAGTTGTAGCCAAATAAATAGTATTTGAAAACTGACTTAAAATTCGAAGGGTAATATCTTTTCCTCAAACTACATTTGATTACTAAACACTTTTTTTAAGGTAGTGAATGTGTTTCGCAGCTAGGCCCTTAGTAATTAAATTAAAATAGGATATGTATATAATATATTTTCCTTATAATTTCAGTTTTGATAATTTAAAAAAATAATTAAATAGAAAAAAAGTTTAGTTAAACTGTTAATTATTTTGCGTTGAGATTTTAATTTTGTTTCTTTCATTCGTCCAAATAATTTTTTCCTATGATGGTTAAGAATATCATCGAAATATAAATTTTATATTTGACGTTGTTACATTTTAATTTACAACATTCCTTATTCTTTAATTCTTTGTAATATTTTTATTTATTGTCTTACATAGCACGATCACGGCCGGAGTATTTCAGAGATTAATCCTCGTATTATAGTGTCAACAAATGTTATACCACAACACAAATATACCACATGTTGTATCATTAAAAAACACAATAAACCTCATTAAAATACTGATTATTTGGTTATTAAAATGTATACTTTTAATTTTAATGCTAGTTTTAGTATTTTAATCATAAGATAATTTTTATGTTAGGTTTTTCAGGTTTTTTTATTAAGGGATGAAATATGAATGTAATTGATGAATAGTTTTAATAGAGAAAATTAAGTTTTTACGTTAAACTAAAGTAAAATTAATATATTATTTATAAAATAAAAAATTTAGTTCCCTAAAAAGTACCTCAAGATATATAATATAGGTAGCTTGAAATAATGAAAAGTAAGGAAGATATGAAATGTATGTTACAAAAAATATTTTATTAAAAATAAATGATAAATAAGTATTTAATGAACAAATTTGTCTAAGAGACAGATATTTATAAAAAGGAAATGATTAGTTGTCTGAGGGACAAAATAGAGAAATCTATTTCTCCACGAATCACAACTTTGTGACACGAGTCATCTTCCAGCTGTAAGAGGCTTAGAAAGAAGAGACAGCCACCCACGGACGGAAGGAGACAGCTAATATGATTTATGCAAGTTATGCTCGGCTAGCGTAAGATAATCTTCATTACCATACTCTGAAT
>NW_027109789.1:0-830 GCF_000696795.3 Halyomorpha halys
GCGACTATATTATATTTTATTAGAGAAATAAAAGTGATATTTTAAAAATACTAAAATCTTATTCTGTATTTTTCCTTTATCGATCATTATATTTCACGATAAAAAAAAGTTAATATATTTTTTATTAATTATTTTGTTATTCTCTGAATCCTGCATCGGCACGCCATAATATAATTTTTAATATATTCATGAATATTAAAAGAAATTATTGTAATCAGAAAAAAATAGTAATAGTACGATTAAAATATGTTGTATATATGTAAGTGCCCATCGAACCTCAGCCTTTGGTAGATCTTTTCTTATCTCTATGGAATTCTATTCCCTTTTTTATTCGTAGTTCTAATACCCTTCCAACCTTCAAATCCCGTATCTTCGACCACCTTCTGTCCACCCAATTGCGGAAGAATAACAATTGACATATTTCTGTACTTAATGTCTCAGGTTTTTGTTTATTCTTGTTGTACATTAGCAGAAATTGTACCTTTCTATTTATTATTTTAGTTTAATTATATTTGATTTTTTTTCTCTATTACTTATTATCAGAAGTGCATGCCATCTTATGTTTTATGATATGACATATGATTTCACTTTATTTATTCTATTCTTATTTTATATCTGTCACCCCAGTGAATATGTGGTCAAGTCGAATTTTGGTCAAAATGAGTTAAGTGGTCTTAGAGAATCACAGAGGCAATATCTTCATTGTGCATCTTCAAGTGTCTAAGTCAGTCAACGTTTTAAAACAGAGTTATTGGTCAAGTCTGTTATCAACGGTCGGTGAACAATTAGTTAAGTCTATTATCTAATTAGTAATAAGACATATCAAATTG
>NW_027109789.1:3305-4096 GCF_000696795.3 Halyomorpha halys
ATGCTAACTTACAGCAAGAAAATCTATAAACACTTGTTTCGAATCTAAAATCATTCCTAGATCTGTACGAAAGATAAAAACAATAATGCAAAGTTAAAAAAAAAAAAAGGAAAGAAAAAAAAATTGACATTTGTATGGCTGTGAAGTCTATGTGGCCTTTTTTCAACCACAAATTAGTGAAAAACTCACTGACAACCTCCCCTGAGCATTTGTGAGACCCGTTAGCCAATGGGTGGCACTCACAAAAAATAGTCGTGGGAGAGACGAACCCTCCCTGCGAAAAAAACTATTAAATAATAATAATAATTATTCTTACTGTAATTAATTACGATTACCCGTTCAGTAAGGATGTGACTAAACGGAGGAAAAACGCCATAAAGGTTTTGAAAATAACGTATTTCTTAAAATATGCAGAACGAGAATGAGCTTCCAAAACTTCACCTGATTAATATCATTTAGATGATAGCATTGTCGCGAATAGGATAGGTATATAAGGTTGTAGGGTTTAGTAACGTACATATCTCTAAAAAAGTTAATAAATACTGATCCGACCTTTGAACGTCCGAGTGGTGGACCGAAACGTAGGTGGGAGAATTATTTGAGTTATTATTCTAATATTTTCTATGTTATTTATCTTTTTGTAAATATTCTTACCTATATAATATTATATCTTACTATATTTTAGTATAATTTATTATCTCCTTAATGTCTTCCAATTCTGTTTTTTTTTAAACTATCTTGTGGTTGTTGTTATTTAGGTTTTTTAATTTTCAGTCCGTATGAAGGCCAGA
>NW_027109789.1:6242-6590 GCF_000696795.3 Halyomorpha halys
CCATGCCGCCTTGTTACCAGGGGTGGAAGAGAGTCGATTTTATAATTCGATGTATCTAAAATTGAGGATGTGGCTACGATAAAGGTCCTTAGTGCCATAGATCCTTTTTCATTCAAAAGGAATATTAAGCGAAAATTTCGATTGGATCAGTCGAAAAAGAAAAAAAAATACTACGGTTTTTATAAGCTAGTTAGCTTAGTAGAGGGGTTAGCTTGATACCAATTTATTTATACTTCGAGTTTTTTCCATTATCGGCTTCAATCAATATTGTTCCCTTAGCCCCCTCCTGAAAAATAGTTTTCCAGCTTTGGCCGGAGGTAGAAGGCTAGGAAGTCATAAGTCTCCCTC
>NW_027109790.1:0-7222 GCF_000696795.3 Halyomorpha halys
ATATATACATATATATGCTTATACGTATTACATACTAACCTTTCTATTCATACCTAATTCCAATTGAATTTCTAACCACTGGTTTTATCATACAAATAATTTGTATATTAATAAAGATGTAAAGAATGAAAAAGAATTTAAATATTAAATTTAATGGTCTTTCCAAGGGGAAAGAAATAAAAACCAGAACTGTCCAAAAAAAAAAGGATATCTGATCACCGTATCAATGCTTCTTTCATGAGTTACATTTCTGTAACTACAGAAAACTTGAAAGAATACAAACCTTATCCACTAAAATCATCAATAACTACCCTCAGCAACAATTTTGATATGTACCCAGTACTATTTGTTTTGGCCCAAACTGAAACATACCTCAAGGAAAACAAAAGTTTAATGCAGAAAATCCTTATAAGAACAAAGTTTCTATTAAAAATTATACATACTAAAGTAACATGTGTCTATCAGTGAATTAATATTGTTCTATTGTTTCATTATTGTAGTCAATTTTTTATCAATGGTTACCATTTGAAATTATTTAAAATTTATTTATTATAAAAGACATTGCATGGTCATTACAATATGCCATCAGAAACAATGTTTAAAATAATTTGTGAATATAATCTAATTGAGATACTTAAACATTATTAAATATTAAAATTCATTTTTTTTTAACAGTTTCACATATTCTTTTTACATAGAAATATGCGTGTGTGATTAAAAATTAACACAAATAATACAAGAAGGGTCAAATCTAAAAGATTGAACACAACTTAAATTCAATATATGAAATAAATTGATTTTATTGGTATAAATACATAATAACATTAATGTTTGACCTTATTCAACAACATAAAAGCTCAAACATTTATATAAGGTCATAATAAGTATACAAGACAATGGCAACGATACTTCAAGTCTGAGTAATGGAAAATTAATTTTTGATAAAACTTTAGATAGAACTGTAGTGGAAACAATGTTAATTTATTAATGAACTATTGACAAATAAACATTGTATTCATGACAATTTTAGCTACAGTTTAATATCAACTAATTTTTCTTAACTCAGTTTCAAGTAATCATTATAAATTTAGTACATATTAACTCTAATATCACACTAGTTCAAATAAAGGGTATACAGTACATTAAAATGGATAAACAAAATAGAATCAAAAGTTTAGTTTAAGCAACTAACCTATTCAAATGTATAGGAAGATACATTTTATAGGTTGAAAATAAAATAAGATATTTGGTATGAATGATAATTCTTTAATTGAAAAATACTGCCCGGGTTTAACAAAACGGCTTTAAACATAATAAATAATAATATAATCAAGTATTTTAGAAAAGAAATCAAAAGCAATACAACATGAAATGAGAAAACCTGGGCTGCATGAAAGGTTAGTCAAAGCTATTGTTACAGAGGCTTTTTCACTAAATAATCCACTCATTGTCCAAATAAACGGTACACTTATTATAATTACAACACTGCATGAGTATAGCACACCAGTTAATCCCAGAACGACACTTAAATGCGATTAAATAGGCAATAAGGAGGAAAGATGGCCATTGGGTTCATCCCCACTCTACTCCTCGTTTTGCTTCAAAGCATTATGGGTATGGAGCAGTATCGGTGACGTCATATAATTAGAGTAAATACAAAGTGGATGTGCTTGTGGCGTGCTATTCTACCGCTCTCTCGTTTTTCTCAAAATTTTCGGGGTTCACGGGCGAGTTTTTTAACCAAATTTTGCACACTTGTTTATTGACTGATTCTGGATTGTTCTGAGAAAGCACCATATTTTTATTCCATTCCGTTATCGAAATATTTTAATTTCGATATTATGACCCTTCCGCCTATTAATAAATTTATGCCGCCGTCAGTTTATGTTGCTGATTATATATGAGTCTGCCCTTGAAGATGTCATTTAAAAATAATTTTGTGTCAATTATTTTTTTGACAATTTAATTTTTTTAATATAATTTTATTCTAAGCCCCGTTGTCAAATTATAATTTATTATGGATTATAAATTGATTGGTGCCCCGTGTGGGGAGCATGGTCCCTACAAATTCTACAAGGCTTTAAAATATAATAAAAACGGAAAAACAAATATTCTAGCCCTCAGTGAGTTTTTCTTCGTCAAATTATGGACAGATTCGGATTTGATAAGCATCGGAGAGTTGCAGTTGTTGTGGGAAGATAAAAACAGTGAGCAGACACTTGCGAGCCTGAGGTTGTACATCCTGCCGGAAAACACACCTGATGGAAGAACGGACATACACGGAGAGGTAAGATTTTGTTTTTTTATCTATTATCAATTGGATGTTGTTGATGAGTTTTACAATACCCTTGTTATTACTACCGCCCTTATGGTGATTGAAAAATAATTAAAAATGCCTCTAAATCGGTTGACACCTGTGGTTTCGCACGGAAAACGAACTTGTTATCCTTGGGTCGACTGCGGCGATATCCACGTCCGCGAAGACATTTTTGAGGGACGGTTAAATATTTAGGTAGGACTAGGCCGGTTTTTTCCACTGAGCCCCTAGCCTTTGTGAAAGTATCTTTTTTATTACTAGGACCCTTTACATTTTATTTCCTATATTATCGCCATTATTAATGAAATTATAAATTTTAATATTTAATTGATTAATTAAATAATTGAAACTATGCATGTTGTTTAGATTTTTTTCTTAATGAACTCCAAATTAAGAAATATAATCAACTTATATAAATAACGTCGAGAGGTAATGATTTTCCCTTTCTTCCCCCCTCCACCTACTGGAAAAGAAAACTTCCATATTTTCTATAAATAAATTAATAAATATTTTTAGTTACATACTTATTTATAAAATTTCATTTATTGAATGCTAATTGTGTTTTTGTTTTTACTTATATATCTCAAGGCCATGGTAATTATATTATTTATAATTATTAATATAATTATAATAACCTTGTAAAATAACAATTAAACGTTGCATCCAACTATTGTTTTATCTTACTATTAATTCGCGTGAAATATAAATTGCATTCAATTTTAACTGATGGAGCAACAGTTCATGGTTTATTAATAGATTTTATTGATTATTATGAAATTAGTCACTCTTGTAGAAATATTTCACAATTACCCATAACTCACCATTTTTATTTATATTAAAATTAGAAACTCATACATGGATAATCATATAATTTATTATTATATTTGTTATGATTAATAACTTATGAAAAAACCATGCATTTATTATTTAGTGTCAGTTGATCGTAAATTCTACATATTTTAAATAAAACTATATTTATGTCATGATTTAATAATTTTCGTTGATCGGTTTAGACTTTATACACACATTTGTATAAATATGTATACATTTAATTACGGACTATTGTGTAATATTTTATTTAACCTAATGATTAATTTTGATGGGAATCAAAAATTCTCCTGTTGACAGTACTTCTTGATCGCACGGTTGAAAGGACCTTTTTTATTCAATGCACTAAGCGCGCATCATGAGGTAATCGATAATAAAATATTACGTTCCGTGTTCATGCGTCTCTTTAAATTTTATATTATTAAAATTATAAATTAATTGTCATTAACAAATAAACGTAATATGCGGCTATAAGGAAACAACGATAGAGGAGCAATTGGATTACAGGTTAATACAGTTTTGTGAAGGCGGGGAAAAATCTTTCCCCCACCCCTCCTCTTCGGAATGCAAGTTCTAAATCGCTATGGCAACGGAAGGCCCATTCCTGCACCCTTCCCCTTTCAGATAGTAATTTCTTAAAATAATACCCTACTCCCATCTTATTCGCCCGAGCGAAATCCTGATTAAAAATTTATTAAATATTTAATATTTATTATCATTTACGTTTATTTATAAATACATTTTTAAAAATAGATCATTTAATTAAAAAAAATAATATATAATTAAAGCGATTACGTTACATAAATATAAATAACCTAATATCGTAAGATTTACTACATAATTTTTAGTTTTTAAAATTAAGATTATTATTACTGTTATTAGAGAATTTTTATTTTTAAAATTAAGGGATAGCTGATAGAAAAGAACTTTATTTTTAATATTACTCCATAATAAGTATTGAACAGCTACTTAAAACAATTTGCTATTTTAAAAAATACTAGTTTATTTTTTTTATTATATATTAAACCAAATTAAATAATAAAACCAATTTTATGTGCTAAATATACTTCTTCCTCAGTATTTTATCTTAAACTTTCCTTTGGAAAATATTAAGTATAAGTCACAATATTTCATGCATTTTTTTAATAATAAATTTTATTATGCAGACATTAATTATAACTATTTAATTTTACTAAATATCATTGTGATATTGAATGACATGTTAACTAAATTTCATGCGTATTTCTTATTTATTTGATGTTTTATTAATTTTATTGTTATAAAATAACAATTATATTTAAAGTTATATAAACTTACGATAACTAATAATTTTTTTAGAAGCATAAAAATATTAGCCTTTATTTTGATGTTCCATTCTTTTTTATAAATCCCAATTAGAGAGATGATCAGAACAACTTAATATATGGATTTTTTTAATTCCCTTTTATGGTAACTGACAGATCTCGTGATTAACATTAATATTTAATATCATTATAAATAGTCATAATGTTTTATATATTTAGTTTATTAATTTCCTTATTAATTATAATTTAATGATCCGAGTAAATTTTGTATAATATTACAAACAAGAATAAAACTCGAAATAAAGACATTTATAAATATGTTATTTTTGGAATCAAAACTCCAGCCCTCTCCTAAGTTAATTTCTATCTCGACGTTTCAGTAATTCCTACTAATAAATCATATTAAATACTTGACTTACAAAATCATTTCTCAACTTTTCCTTTAAAAGATAAAATAATGACAACCACAATACGCTATTAATATTCATGTACTTTAATATTAAAATAACAGGATATTATCCCATATGATAAAAAAATTAATTACACAATATTTGCTCAAAATTTTAACGAATAACATTAAAGGTCATAAATAGCTGATAATGGAAGTTTTATGTACATTAACAACATGTATTACGAAACCAAAATAAATAAATAGAACAAGTATTTACGGTATTGTTTTCAAGTGTATTTATTATTTATATAATAAAAAGAATTTTCTCAAAATTTGGAAGTTATTCTAGTTTGTATTTATATGTGGGTGTGTCTGCACTGGAAACACTTGAGCTCGTAGCACTTTTCCTATGTAATTAAATTTAAAATTTATATGTTCCGTGTGCCAAACTACCTCTTAACACTAATAATTTTTAATTTTTTTTTTCAATCGATTTCGATTTTTTATATTTAAAAAAATATTTTGTATTGAGGTGTTCTCTGGATTGTACCATGGATTGTGTTTACTTTTTGACAACACAACTTGCTTTGGCACAGTCTATAGAGGAGGGACCACAGTAAAGATAGAAACCTCTGCCTACGGTAATATCTTTGGAACACGTCCATTTCAAAATAAAACCAGAACGTTTTTTGTCTGATGTGCACTATTCAAGCAAAGTAACGAAATCTCTTATACATAAATATATAAATAATTTTTTTTTCTGTGTATGTTTATTGTTTAAAATTTTCCTACAATCGTAACTCAATATTTTTGGAGATTCACGAATTAAATAAAAAAATCATTAAATGTAACGTAATATTGATTGATTGTGAGGATAGGTTTTGTTATTATGTTAAGAAAAAAGTCAATGTCTATCCTAAAAGATTAACTTTAAGAATATTATTATTTATTATTACAATGTAATATAAACTAAACTGATTTTTTTTTTTCACTTTTACTGAAATATTGACAATACACGATCCGAAAATAGTATGAACTCAATAAACACACACATACACGGACAGGTGTAATGAAGGAAAATGAAATTTTCATTTTATTAATTAAAAATTATTGTATATATCTATGTATAGTTGACGGTAATGATTGATATATAGGAAGATGGTCAGGGTTGTGGTCAAAGGAGAAACAAAAATAGTTTACAACTATTTATTTTCTGACGTTTCGCCCCACTTTCTAGGGCTTCATCAGGGCTAAAAAGATACAAAATGATACAATGATAAGAGTAAAAATACAAAGATAAGATACAATGATAAGAATAAAAATAAGTAACAATGGCAAGAGTAAAATTTTTTATAAAAATACATAAAATATACAGTTAAAAAATACAGAAGATGTACATAAAACAAAAACAAAACGCGAAAGGAAAAAAAATATATATAGAGATTAAATAAATGTCATGAAAAAATAATAATTATACATAAATAAGTAATAATAAAGATATAAAATGATAATAAATGAGCAAAGAACAAGTCAAGATAATCTACCTGTTCAAATTAATAAAAATTAAAAATTATTAATATTAATAAAAATTAAAAATTATGGTTAAGAGAATTTGACTAAGCTAGTGAATGTTAGGATTATTCCTGTTATCACCAATAAGATCTTTCTTTTTCCTTCCAAGCTTGGACAATCACTCCAAGCTGTAAGACATATCTAGGAAGCCGTGGGGAAATTAAGGGCTTGTACGATTGTGATGTTTGCTCAGGAATCAGGTCGCTAGCTCACTTAAATGATTACATGTAATCTCGTGACAAGATGAAAGAGACATAGCCAGTAACAATATCTGAGGAAATTGCTGATCTATACAAGATACTTTTCTAGATTCCTTCAGTAGCCATAAATCTTTAATCAAAATATAGCAGTAGATATAATTTATTTATTTTTAGCGCCCAGAACCTCTCATTTCTCAACGTTAGAAGTTTTCTTTTTTACTTGGACCCCTGTCATCGTAGTAAGCATCCCTCAAATATTTGTTCAGACTGTTGAAAGATCAGGTGATATCGTAACAACCTCTTGGGAGATCTTTGTATCTCGTTCCTTTTATTACCTGTAACTAATACAGTATTAGTTTTATAAACTAAGAATGTATTACAGTACAGTTTTGGCAGAATTTGTATCTGTTTTTATTGATTTTATTTAATTACAGTCAAACTTCTATATAACGGACACCGATGGGGAAGATAATTTTCTTCGTTATACAGAGGTGTCCATTAGGAAGGGGTAAATAATTTTTTTTTAAATTATTTATTTAATGTAATTTACAACTGTACAAAATAATACAATAGGTAAATATGTAGTATGTTTCATATACACTTGAAAATC
>NW_027109790.1:9053-12961 GCF_000696795.3 Halyomorpha halys
TTTTTTTTTTTTTTTTTATCTTATCAACAGTAGTTTTATTTATTAGACTATATTAAGAAACTTCCTTATATGAGAAGAAAATGATCATTACATGGCATCATGCTTTTTCAAATTTTCCATAATTTTCATTATAGGAAATAAATTAGTAGGCCTTGGATGCAGAAAACATTTCTTCTACTGAAGGTCGGATTTTGATGGTGTGTAAAAATATAAAAATTTTGTGATTGAAGTTAATCACTATACATCATAGCACGGTGTGTATTATTGTACAAAAGTTCAGAGTAATTTCCTTGTTAGAGTTTGTAAGTCCACCTGTAGAGGAAGGAAGGGAATATCTCTTGAAAAATCGCACATCTATATTGAAAAATCACTCCTCGATCTATTAGTCCTCCCCATGTTACTACCTGAGTCTTCTGATCATTTTGTTACTTTATTTTTTATAATCCTCAAAACCACCTAAAATTAAAGTGTATATAGGCTAGGCTTTCATGAAAATAAAGAATAATAATTACTTTACATCGTGAATGTAGGATAGATGTGTGTTTTTGTGGGCTTATTTTCGCTCATTAATACCCACTAAAGAATCTTTTATTTAGAGGTAATAAGCTATCTTTTAATAATTTGTAACACTTTTAGTTTTAGTCAAATTACTATGCATCACTCGAGAGATTTCTGTTTTAATATGTATGCTTTATCTACATTTTTATAAGTTCCTCAAAATCAAAAATGTTGACACCATTTCCGAAATGTTAATTCTAATCTCTCAGTACGTGCATTTGAAAGGTGTATCAGTTTTTAGTTATTATTGTAACTTGAGGTTTCATAATACTAACATTGAGTCCTAAGCATCAATTAATTAAAGTTTTTCTTATTTACCGTAAATTTTAGCGGAATATATTGGCTCTTATTACCGAGTTTCAGTGTATAGTGCTCACATACGCAGCATGTATCAAACGTATCATTAACTTTCTAGGCGTGGGAAATCAGATATGATAAGGCCCGTTTAGACAAAGCCTTGTAGAAGTCTAACTTTTGGACATTGGAAAAAACTGTGTATGGTAATATAAATTCTTTTAATATTATTCTGCTTATCCATTCATAATAATAACCTAACGTGGATCATGAAAGCTATTTTTTTTTTTAGGGGGGGGGGAATGTCAGGTTAGTTCCATTTTGTGTAGAGAGCTAAGTTTAGGGTATATTGGTAGAGACGTGTTGAAGTTGAAAGAATTTTTATGTTTTACGAAAAAATAAAATCGAAGGCCCAGAGTAAGTCGAAAAATTCGAGCAAAAAAAAGTTATTTTTCGTTGCTATTAAAATTCGTATTCAGGGATTTTTGAGGTGTGGAAAATGTATAGAACTCCTATGATGAGATACATAACGGTAAAAAATTAACTTTCAAAAAAACTCAAGTACTTAAGGAAACCAATTTCAACAGGAAAAGGTTTTTTTTCCCCCTTATCGATAGTAAACAAAGAATTTATGATATTTGCGAACATAAAGAGAAAAAATAATTAAAAATTTCAAATTTACTTTTTTTTTAAGCATTAACAATCAAACTCGCAAAAATCATATTGTTCCTATAAGCAGATATATTAGAGAACGTACACAAAAAGTTTGTGTAAGATATGTGAGTTTTTATTATTTCTGGAAAAAACCTTCTACTAGAAGGGCTTGTTTGGAAAGACTGTTGAAAATGCCCCATATGTGTGAATTAGGAGAAATATGTAATATTATTTTCATTAAAACCCTAAAGGGTGTAGCTGGGCAAATTTTTAGAGAATAAGACTTTTTTTTTCTATTTTTATGAAAATTTGAGATATCCTGTTTTGGGGGTGTTTGATGTTAATAAAACTAATTTTTTCTTAGAAAATCGCCAATTTGAAAGTATTTTTAGTATTGTTGCCAAGCTGAATACTTGAATATAATGTTGTTGTTTTTTATGGGCAATAGGGAAATTTTGTTACTGAAATCATTTTTCTGACTTCACCAGGAACAAAGATATTGAATGCACTCACCCATACTTCCCAATTTTTCCGGGACTACTGGTGCGCGTTGATGCATATTATTACTAGTCTAATGCTTTAAGGCTTTATAGTTCAAAATGTATTTTTCATTGTTATAAAAATTCAAATTCAAGGTTTTTTGAGGAAGGAAAATGTATAGAATTCCTATGTTGAGGTACATAATGGTAAAAAATCAACTTTCAAAAAATTCGAATACTTTACGAAACCAAGTTCAACAGGAAAAGGCTTTTTTCCCCCCTTATCGATAGTAAATAAAGAATTTATGATATTTTCGACTATAAGGAGCAAACATAATTTTTAAAAATTTTTAAGCATTAACAATCAAACTCGGAAAAATTATATTGTTCCTAAAAGCAGATATATTAGAGAACGTACACAAAAAGATTGAGTAAGATATGTGAGGTTTTATTATTTCTGGAAAATCTTCTTGCTGGAAGGGCAAATTTGAAAAGACTGTCGAAAATCGTTAACATATGTAAAGGGCATACTTTAAAAAAAAAAAAATTGTGTTATTTTTTATTTAAGGAAATAGTTTGATAAGATGTTCTTATTATTATATTTTTCTACCCCCTTGATACGAAAAAAAAATTATGATACCTTAATATTCATACAAATACAAATTTAATATAGTTATATGGTTAATATCTGGAGATTTCCTTGCGATGGCCGTGTATACAACCTTGCGGTTAGCCTTGATTCGGGTTGTTTCCCTTTTATCCTTTAGTATTTTTCTCAAGTAGAATTTATTTATGCAATTTTGTTCTCCCATTCCCTGATACGTACTCAACTATGTTGAAATAGTTCTGATATAATCTATAAATTAACATTTGAACGATTCAGTTTATTTTTTCAAATTGAATAGTATTATATATTCCCATACAAGCCTTAATCTAAATAAGTGAATTATTTTAAAAAATATTAACAATTATGTATTGAAGAAACGAACTAAGTAAATGACTTCCGTGATCGAATGAATTGTAGCATCCTGTCAAATATAATTTAAGATTTGCAATTAAAATATATAATTTATTGAACTACAATAACTATTTAGTGGTTTTAGTACTTAATTATTATTTTGCCTCCTCACTACCGGGGGTGGTAAGGTTTTTATTCTAGGAAAAGTTGGTACTTAAAATTATAATAGATTCAATCATTTATCTGATTGTGATGTATTTTTAAGGATGGTGAGGATTGGTATTTTATGAGATTCCGTCTCCTACTTTTGGTTACGCTTGCGTAAAAGCCTATATTTCGAAAACGGATCATAAAATGAGATAAACGGACCGAATTTAGGGTAAAGTTTTTTTTTTTTTTTTTTAAACTTTATTTAATTGTTAGTTATTACAATCTGCCACTCTGTTCTGGGCAATAGATAATAGTGATAAATAATCACATTCAAAATAAATAAATGAAAGAAATAAAAAAAGAAATAAAATCTCTTAAAATATATACAAATAGAAGAATAAAGAAAATGAACATAATCAAACTATGTGTATGAAAAAATAATAATATTTAAAATAATATAATCTCTTGAAAAAAAATAATATAATCTCTAGTTGGGTTTCAGTGTAAAAATTTACAATTATCAATTTTATTTTATATCAAATTTATTTAATTTGAAATTCGTGGCTCTCCTTGCACATTTTTCGGCCCGAGTGATTCATCACACTTTTAGAAAATATATTTATTTTATAATTGCCAAAGTAAGTGAAAACCAATGTATTAAAACAACATTATTTGTGCTTCCATATATTTAAAAATTTACTCTTGAAATTTTGAGAAAAGTAATATTTTTTTTATCTAAAAAAACCGTGCCCGTGTAGGCGACATATTTCCGTGACAACGTATACTCTATGCTAATATTACATAAATATAAATTA
>NW_027109790.1:13701-15626 GCF_000696795.3 Halyomorpha halys
CCGCAAAATGATTTATAAGACGTTGTCACGTCAAAAAAATATATGACATATATTGCCAGTTTTATTTATGAGTTTAGATTAAGAACTCATTATGTAAATAATATAATAACTCAATGTGTTCAATTTTTCATTCCAAAATATTTATAGGGGTCTAAATCTAATTTGGGGGTATATAATTTTATATGCGGCCCGCAGAGTTACGATGCATTTCCAAAGTGCCCCGCAAAATCATTTGGGTTGGCCACTTTAGTGTATAGAAATTACTATTTGATTTCTCTTCATACTCAGACGTATTTCCTTTTATTTATATATTAAAAATAAATGAATATTTCATAAATTTATTTACTTAATAAAGACATAGAAAGTAACTTAAAATCAAAACACTTATACATAGGAGGGAATATTGACAAAACTCAAAAATATTGGTCGAAATAAATGTTGGCAAAAATAGTGCAAGGAAAGAAAATTTATAAACACAGTAATAAAAAAAATAAAATTTATATAAACAAGTAGAGGTTAATTTAAAAATACCACAAGTATTCATAAGAAATATACAAGGGCTATTGATAAAAGTGTAAGAGAAAATAATAGCAGATAATTTTCCTTTATATTATAAATGCAATAATGTTGTACTTTAGAATTATTTATGGATAAATAAATAAAAGTAATTGTGTTATTAACATAATCTAACTTTGTTTAATAAATATGCGCATATAAATGGTAGTTCAAGAAACATCTTTGTAGAATTAATTCAATGGTAATAGAAGTTTCCATGATTCATTTAACAAAATTAAAAATAATTCTTGGTGGAAACAGAATTATTTTTGTACAAGTTATGTTGAATTTAATTGGGAAGTTTAATTGGAAGCAATTGTATTTTATGATAGTCATTACATGTGCTTATATTCATACATTTTTTTTGTTGTTTCGATAAAAATATGCTAGTTTTTCTTGTGATTAAAATAACATTAATTCTTTTTGTGTTGTGCCTTCTTGAAATGGAAAACATATAATGAAACCTTTGTTTTCTGTTTTTGTTTTTAATGCACGCCGAACCAGAACCAGGGGGATACCACATCCGTCTGTTTTTATTAGAAACATGTTTGTATAACATCGTGGTTTTTTTTTTCTGGGTAAGTTATGAAACGATTCTAGGTATGTAAATAAAAAAAAAATTTGGTGAAGGTCTAAAAATATTGTTTCAATGGGTAAAATATAATTCTTCAACTGATACAGATGGTTCGAAAAGATCCAACGCATATATATTTATCTCGGTTGTAAATTTAAATAAAATAATTTAATATTAATTTATATATGAAATTTATTTTAGGTAAAGATTATAATTTCATTATTTTTAATTTATTAACAAAATGTTCTGCGTTTCGGCTTAGAAGGCATCTTCAAAAACTAAAAAAATATAATTATGTGATAGCATTAATTAAAAATGTTTTACAATTATTAATATGAATAATTAACTGTAAACCATTTTTAAGTAATAATACCATTTAGTTTTATATTTTTTTATGTTTAATGTTTCTGAAGATGGTATGTAAGTCGAAACGTAGAACGTTTTTGTTTTTAAATGAAAGTCGGTAAAATAATCTTGCCTTTCAATTAAATATCAATTTACATTTTGTATTGTGGATTTTTCTGATAACAATGTTTTTAATAATCAGTTAACAATTATTAAATTTAGTTCGTAAAAAATTTAAATTAAACGTGACCTTGTTCTCCAGCGAAAATTCCGAATTAGTCTCTCAGTGTAATTAGAGTGTGATCATTGATCCTCTGTAGTCAAAGCTTAGGACTCAGCATCATGGAGCAAATAACAATGTTGTATTATTATTGATGTTTCAGTCCTATGTAATTGGTAAACCAATTATTGATTTCAAGATTTTATTAACTTTCAGTTTAAATATTTAGTT
>NW_027109790.1:15686-21332 GCF_000696795.3 Halyomorpha halys
GTAAACCAATTATTGATTTCAAGATTTTATTAACTTTCAGTTTAAATATTTAGTTTATATTCACATTTAATTAGAAAAATAATGTTGTATTATTAGTGATGTTTCAGTCCTATATAATTGGTAAACCAATTATTGATTTCAAGATTTTATTAAATTTCAGTTTCAATATTTAGTTTATATTCACATTTAATTAGAAAACCCTATTAACTTCCCATTTTTTATATTATTAATTTTTTTTTCATTAGTGTAAATTTATGATTGTGTTTTCTATTTTAATATTTTTGCATGTATATATTAAATATATTTTTGTTTGTATACTTATGATCCTACCTTCATTAAAACACTCCATCATAATTAATACTCGACTGTATTGTCTGATATTGTTCATAATGTTATTATTTTCATGACAATAATAAAAAAGTATATATTTAGAGGATATAATAATATTTTATTCATGCATCTTTTTTTCTTTCTTTTTTTTTTTTTTTTTTTATCAAGTCCAGAACCCTTTTATTTCTTCTTCCTCTTCCCATCAAATATTAAAAGGGATGAGGTATATGTTCCGTGGGGCCGATATGAATTCCAATTGGATATTGAAATATTTTTAGATTCAATTTGAATCAGTTATCTTTATATTATATTATTATTGTATTTCCTTAAGTATAATAGTACGTCCACTCTTGGTATGTACAATAACATTTTATTGCATAATTACATTACATTCCAAAAACTGCTAATATTTTAGTGATAATGATAAATTGAAAGTCTCAAACATGTCCATCTTCTAGCTAAATTTTTTTCCGAGATAAGTTCAAAAGAAATTATCAAAAGTAAATTTAAAACAAAAATTGAATAAATAAGCAGAGAATCCACCAAAGATAACTACTAAGTGATACAGATATAAGTAACTGATAAATACATAAGTAATAAAAGATAACGCATACAAGAATATCAACAATGGATAATAGCAAATAACAGATAACAGTAAGATGGTTAAATTATAATAGGATTAAAATTTGTTATTCGCTATTATCCATTTTTATATTCATTATCTTTTGTTACTTATGTCTTTATTTTTTAAATCTATATTCCTTAGTTTAGCTTTTACTGTACTCTTATTATTTATTGATTTTTTTTCTCTTATTTTATCAATCTTTTTTTTTATTTAGGTTGAAACGATGATTTTTATTATATAAACATAAAACAGTCGATCATCTACCATCAATAATTTATCTTTGATAATTTTGTATCGGCTATCAAACTATTATATTTATCTGTCATTGTCAAATCCTGTTATTAAAATATTGTAATTACGTTTTCTAATTATAGAGATGCCAATTTTATAATATTTTTTCACAAGTAAAAAATTTGTCCTTTATTTATTCCATTTCCAGATTAAAATTCAATTAAAACAAAATATTAAAATTCCCTCATCAAAATACTTTTCTAATTTAACTTATAAAGCTTCATAATAATTTATAGATGTTTATTTTCATTTGTTCCCATTTTTATTATTCCCATTTTAAGATAAAATTGTTTAGTCAAGGGAACATATATATTATTGTATTTTGTATTTAAATGAAAAATAAAGAGGTTTTGAAAATAAAAAAAACAAGGGAACATTTTGGCTAATGAATAATAATAAATAACTACTAATTAATTTATAGTCTTTAGAGTAATTGAAGTTAATTAGTTTAAAGCCTCCTTTTTGAGGAAAGGTCAGATGGAAAAAAAACTGGAGCCTATATTTTTTCTGAATTCTTTCAGGATTTGGAATGTTGAAAAAAAAAATCAAGAAACAATATTTAATTTTTTTTTTCGCGTTCTAAATTCCTTGAAGAATGTACCTTTCATTCTTGAATACTTAGATACGAGTAACTCAATTAAAAAAAAAAATGTGACAACTGCTTTTTTCTATGGGCATTCATATGATAGCATCATGATATCATAGTTTGATTAATATAAAAGATAAAAATAAAAGTGAAACTTATAAATATAAATAGTTTAAGGCACAAATTATTGAAAAAATGAACTCACCTAAAAAAAAAAAAACAACAAATAATGAATGTCAATCTTGTGAAGCTAATTAAAAATACTTTAAAACTGGAATTTTCAATCAGTTCAAAACTGTTTCAATCTGTTGGTGATTGGTTTGTCAAAGCCAATAGAATGTGTTATTGTTAGAACGTGTCAGCATCTCGTTTCCTTCGTAAACCTTTCCCTTTTGTAGTCGATATCCTTTCAGAACACCACAATGCCGAAACCTTTTTATCATTTTATTAAGAATAATATTAAAATTTGGGCAAAAAAAAAATTCAATAATTTATTTAATGCGTTGTTATGTGTAACCATGAAGGAAATAAAATAAATTTGAAGATAAAAATAAAAAAAATTAAGAAAACTAGGTTTTGGATTGAATGGATTGGGAATGGGAGTAATTCGTTGGTTCGGACTCTCGATGCTGTTTGTCTAATTAGTACAGGCTTTTAGTCATGCAGATTAGTTTTTTGTAGTATTGTAAATTGGGAGTTAAGATCGTTTGTCCAGTAAAAATTGTCATTCGGTCTTGTGGATTTCATGTTAGTCTTGTGATTACTGATGTTAGAGGAACACAACTGAACAATATTAGAAATTATACTATTACAAAATCTAATTTATCTTTCTCATATTTAAACAAATAATGAATTTAATTGATAAAAAAAATTGAAACTGTCGTATAAATTAAGTAAATTAGCAGATGTAAAGATTGGACGAGTCATACAAGGAATCCTTCAAATTTATGCCAAATCGGACTAAATATTTTCGATGAATAGGAGTGTAAAAGAAAATTTGATAAAATGGTGCTATACCATCTGTATTCCAATTCGCACAATCCCCTCATCAGAAAATTTCATCTAAATCACGCGAAGGTGTTAGTACCGTTAAACATATTTCACAACTGAGATACAAGCTTTATGAAAACGTTTTAAAATGCGTGTGGATATTTTTGAGCCTAAGAATAAAACTTGTCTACTTTCGGTATTGAGGAAGCTAAATATTTTAATTACTCAATCTACAATAAATTAATAAATATAATAAATACCTCTACATAATTCTATTTATATAAAATCTTTGCACTAAATTTCTCATTTAATTTATGTTTGTTTTGTTTTTTCTTAACTAAAATACTAAGTTTGATCTATTTATTTATTTATATTTATATCATGGTACCGTGTACCTTTACAAAAAAAAATAATATACTGTTTCTAAAAAAAATATAAAATTGTTTAAATCTTTTTGATCTCTTAAAATATTTCATAATTTTACAAATATTTTCTATTCAGTTAATAATATAATTTATGTATACATGTCATTTATTTTATTTTTTTATATATATATATATATATAGATCTACTATATGAACATTTCTTATAGTGACTCAAAATAAAGATTTAAAGGAACGTTTGTAAACAATTTCACATTTATTATATAAAAATCATAAGCACTTAAGAAGAAATAAGTTATATAACATGTTTTGTTAATTAGTTAATAAAATATAATGATTAAAAATAATCGAAACTTCATCCTGTTAAAATTAATTAAATATCGTCTACATAACTGATCTTTATATATTTTACCTAAAAGATTGATGAAATATATCTAGGATGATTAAAATACATCGACTTTTACTGTCTTATTTTTATTATTTAAATATATTTATGTATAACGAACGTTTTTCATTTTTTTTTTAATTGCAGTTTACTGTTTTTGTTATAAATTAACTTAAAATTGTTATAAACGAAATATTAGTATTACCATTTTTGCATAAAACAGTAAAATATTGTTTCGTAGGGTATTTCTGTCATAGTTTTCCGTGTAGTTAACATTGTGAATGAATTCTATTATTATTCATGAAACTCGTAAATTATTTACTTGTTTCCTCGTGTTGATTGTTTGAAATATGCCCTATATTCTCACTTAGTTAGAATATTATATTATCCCCACAAGCTTTCACCAGTTTGGCGATTTCCTGGCATTTTGTGAGTATTTTCCAACTAAAAATACTCATTTATTTAAAAACTAAATAATGAAATATCAGAAGTTTATTTTTACAAAAAATATCTATCGTTAATTTATTTCAAAAGCTTAACTCATTTATTTTTCAAATTACAATTTCAACGACAACTTAAAAAAAAATCTTTATTTTTGGTCTATTTAGTATGGGTATTCATGATATTGTGTTAAATGTAAAATGTTTTACCATGTTAAATGTTATAAGTATAGTATTGTGAGCAGCCCTATTTAAAGTCATGTTAAACAGAAAATGCTTAAGAGCTCCTAGCGGATTTTCTGAGCAACTTGTCTTGTAACCTTTCCTTCCAAAACTTCATGATATTGTTTACTTCTAAGTTTTGACTACAGTAATTTATTACAACATGCCTAAAATAAGTGAAAAGTAGAATTGTAAAAGTTTGGCTACTGATTGTATTTTTTAAAAAGTCCAAAACATAAGACAAAAGAAAAAAACACAAACTACGAGAAACTTAACACGACAACTAATAAAACGGTGACAAGTTCAGCTGGTCTGTTTCGTGACATCATTCTCCATTTAACAGACTCTCAACCATGTTATATGTGATATCGTTTTAACGTGGTAAAAGAAGGAAATATTTCTCCATTTAACATAAGTTTTTCCATTTAACATGTTAAACTAAAGATCATGAATACCCCTAGTGAGTGACAGTCCACACACTGATTTTGAGATACTCTGTACTTTAAATTACTCATGTAATTTAATTACACTTTCAATTAAGATAATAAATGCAATTGCAAGTTTTCAGTTGCACTGCAATTACTCAGAGATGAACGTTAAATCGTCCAACACATCAAAAATTAGTTGTTTTGAAGAACAATTACACTGAAATAATTGCAAAACACAATAACAATTCCTGTTATTGTAATGGTGATTCACAATTACAATTACTTCTTGATGCTTAGTAATTTCATATACTCACACAATATTTTACTCTTTTTTTTTTAATTTTTTTCTAATTTTGAGTTTTATTTCAATTATATAACTGAGATATTTCATCTGGAGAAAAAATAAAAATTTAAAGCATTTTTTGAATTTTTTTTTCGTAAAGAAGTAGTTATAATTTATAAATTAATTATTGAATTTAAAATCGTAATAATAAGTAAAGGATTTCATTTACAATAAATAAATATTTCTAATTCAAGTTTGTTAAATTGTGTTATTTAATTTTAAAGTATAAATGTCAAATAATATATTATTCTTTGTTTAAATCCCCCAATAGATAACGATGATATTCTTTTGTATAGAATAGTTTTAAATAATATTTACAATCCTAAATTTTTTGTTTTTTCTTTCTTCCTTAGGAAAAGCTTTTCAGTATAAATCATTTTAGAGTTTATATAAACTCTATGAAAACGCTTGGTGCTTTTTCAAAGCGATCTTAGTTAAGCACTTAATTAAAGCAATTAAGTTAAGCACAAAAGACCGGATTTCACCTTCAGCTTCCATATATTTTTCTTGCATCGATACTGTTAAAATTAAAGTTATAGTTTTGTTATTTTCCTAAGTTGGGTAATTTTCAGCTTATATTCATTTTATATACTCAAGGCTTTTAATTGATTTATATAATATAT
>NW_027109790.1:21387-27504 GCF_000696795.3 Halyomorpha halys
AAAAAGATATTATTTAATATATTTATATAATTAAAAATACAGCCATTTTGCAATAGCTTATATTCATATATGTTTACGTATTATTAAGGTATTTAAGAGTATTTTCCTGTTATTTTTAATTTGTTGCAATTCCCAAATAAATATTAGAATGATTCACAAACAATTTTGAGTATTTTTTATCCTGTTGGGAATTTAATATAAATTAAATATAGGTTTTCAAAAATATTATTATAGTATATTTCGTTGAAAAACATAATCTCCTATTATTATATAATATTACAGTATATATTATAATAATATTAATTCTAATATTATCACACGTATTTTACCAACATGTTACAAAAATATTATTTCTTCCTATGAAATTTCTAATTACATTCAAATTCAATGTAATTTTATTAAATAAACATACAATCAAAGTATAAAAATTATTCCAATAAAAAATATATTAATGTAATTCAACTGTAATAAATTATATCAACATATATATTCCAAAGTAAATCAACTTGTACAATCAGGATAACGATATCTGTACTCTGTACAATTTCGATTAGGAATAACTTTTATTTCCAATGTCTTATAAACTACTGAAAAAAATATTTCTTTGAATATTCAATATATCCGTGATATAAGCAAATTTTGAAGACCGTTTTTTTTTCTCACATTCTCTGATAAGATAAAAGACCACATAAATATATCTCTTGCTAGTTCGTGTCCATTTAAACTTTGATAATTTTTTATCTGACAATCGAGTCTAAATAATGCAAAGACGGTTGTCGTTTTAAGCTTTTATGAAACGGTATGAGATCTGTGCCTAAAGTGTACGCTTAATGGTTACTAAAAAAAATTATATTTTTGATTAGAAGCATTTTATTGTTTAATTTTTTGGTTGATATATATCTAATAAGTAAGAATATATAAAAATATTATAAATACTCGCATAATAATAACGCTAAAAACATCATAATAATGTATCTAGATAATATAATCTACAGCATACTGTAAATAATTATTAATGTGGTTTTAAAAAATTTACTATCTAATTTATGGGTCAACAGAAACGTTCAACTAATTAGAGCGTAAACATGTTTTGCAACTCAAAATAATAAAGTGTGTATATATATAATTTTTAAAATAAATAAAAACAAAAAATTCACTATGGATTTATGTAAATGTTTTAATTCAAATTAACGTTAGGATTTTTTAAGTAATTTTTGAACTGTGTGAATTTTAATAGATTTTTTTTTTATTCAAAATGGATACATTTCATTAAATATTCTGAAAAGCATTTTAACACCGATTCATCTGTTTCTGATACCATTTTGAACTTTTAAATTTTTAAAATTTATATTTGGATTACTATAAATAAGCAGTAATAATAATTAAACATTAAATTAATGTTAATTAATTAATAAACCTTGGCAGCCTACATTTACTTAATGATGGAAGGGAAGTCATTTTCTTTTTTTCTTATGATGATAAGGGTTTATTTATTTATATGGCTGTCTTTATATTTGTTCAGCCACTGTGGGGTCCCCGGGCCAGAATTTGTGTTGGGGTTACAAATGAATCTCTCCTCACAAAAGAGGTAGAACTGACCTGGCTTTACTACCTGCTGGTCATAAAATGTTTTTGACCTGTGGAAGAATTCATTATAAAAAAAAGCGGGGGAGGGGGGATTTTGATAGAATTGGATCTGAAAATTTCACAATTTTTGAAATTAGTTTGAACTGTAACATTTTCGATTTATCACTTTAGGAATTTTTTGTAATGATATTTCCACGGTTCGAATAATCTGCTAGCATTGTTCAATTCAAACTATAGAATATTGATTTACAATAAAGTTAAAACTATCTTTTTCTTATATATATATATTTTTTTTTTCACAATTTTTGAAATTAGTTTAAACTGTAACATTTTAGATTTGTCACTTTAGGAATTTTTCCATGATCTTTTCACGGTTTTTATTCAAACTATAGAATTTTGATTCAAAATCAATGTCCAAACTAGCTTTTACATAAAATATATGTATATGTTACCAAATTATCAAATCAAATCCTTAACAATTATAAGTATGAATAGGCATAAATAAAAAGATGAAACTCATTGTGTCATGTAATTAAAAATAATGATTAGGATAATAATGCTGGTTTATTGAAGAATTGCTCTACAAAAATAAGTACAAAGTAAAAATATGACAATTTGAAATGATACAAAATTATTCCTAAAATTTTAAGTAATAATGTTAGTGTAGTACATAATTTAATTTATATATAATTATTGAAAGTTTTATGTATAGATTCAAATGTGCTGTAATTGTACTGAAAGTATACCTTACCATTGTAGAGACACCAATTGATCTTTTCAAGTAATTGTTTCTCTATATTTATTGCTTGTTGGCAAAATCATTACGTAAATCATATTGTACTATGTATCGATTATAGCCTTATGGCTACCTGGTGTGTAAGAATCAACAAAGAAATAAAAAACTATAATAAATAATTTAAATTAGTTTTTATAGAAGTATTTTACAGCTTATTGTTAATCAATGCTCCTTCATTGTAATTGTTTATTTAAAATACCCACATACTGTGAATAACAGCAACATAATTACGCGAACTGTTAATAAAAAAATATGTCGATCATAAATTATTTTCAATTTGTGCTGGATTTATTTTTAAAAAATAATCATGAAAAAATAAATACTTAAAAATCTTGATGGAATTAAACTTCAAAATTTCACCAGTTATAAAATCAGTTTAAAATGTTCAATTACTGAATCATGTCGAAATGTTTTTGTGATGTGAACTGAATGTGTAAATAAAAATTATTATGGTTTGTTATCATTTGTTATCATCAGTGAGTAGTGAAGAGATTAAAGTGTGCTTTATCATTTTTCACTCAGTCAGTTTCCTATCATTGACTTGTATGTGTGATTTTTTTATAGTATAATTACGTATTTTAAAAATATTTTGTAGCGTTCAAGTTTCTTAATACGATTATTATGTTTTATAATTTTGCGTTATTATAAATTTGAGGGAAAAACTAGTTCCTCATATTATTATGTTATAAAAATTTATATTTTATCTTGCATTGTTTAAGTTTTTTTGCATTAGGACTATGTTTTTTATGAATTTTCAAATAATTTATTCTTGTTAGTGCTAGAACTACAGAAATTTCTACTACTTTTTTTAAAAAACAAGTGTGTTCAAAATATCCTTTGTTTTACCAAAGTAAAGGCATTTTAAACGTTTCAATATTTCCTGGTATCATCAATTTCATATAGCTGAAATCAACGTACGAGATTATATCCTATCCTAAAAAAAAAATCCAAACTAAAACCATAACCAACTGTTCTTATTTTAAAACAATTCTCAGGCCAGTGCCGATATACGGCTGTAATGTCTGGAGAGCTATAATATAAAATATTACAATATTTTCAAAGTGAAGTCCTTACAATCACAGTGGATACTCCTTGGTTCATAAGAAATAGCCAATTACATCGGGAATTACAAATGGAGTCGATAGAAGATTTCATCAAATGATCATTCATTATCGATCATGAAGTTCCACTGCCATTTACTGGCAGTTAAAGGAGCAGTGACCTACAACTTGGGAAACCTAACCTCAACCCGAGGACTGAAGCCCAGACTGCTGCAGGATATTGCGTTATAAATTCTATTATTCACACTACTTCTATTTTATTTATTAACTTTTTTGTCCCATTAGAGCGCAATTGTTAGGTTTGCAAATGTCATTATTTTTGTTATTAATTTTCCAATGACTCTTTCGTCAAAAGGAGAAAACAGTAATACATAAATCTTTTTTTTTCTTCCTTATCACTTACGAAAACTCGAATTTTTATAAACTATTTTTACTCTTTGTAATTGTTACTGTTTATTTATTTCTTGAAAATTAAATTATCAATGACAAGGTGTGCCTGACACGTCCTTGTTATTTTCTAACGTCTCGCTGCTCTGTTTGAGTTGTGGCATATCTAAAATTAAAAAAAAAAAAAAATATTTGACGCATTCTACTGAAATAAAACTAAGATGAGGCTAACGGTTTTGTGTTGGTGGTTCCGGTTTAACTATAATACCCCTTAGTGAAGGTTTGGTTACCCACTTAAAAGAGGCTCGGAAGGCAGAAGACCTAAACCCAAAATTTCTGAAATAAATAGTATAACTAATGACATCACAGCTATGCTTGAATAGTGGCAAACCTGACAAAAAAATGTTTTGGTTTTATTTTGAAACGGACGTCTTTCAAAGATATTACCTTTCGGCAAGGATTTCTTTGGATTCTGTGGCCTGCTATAGATCTGCCCCAAAGGTAGTATGGTTATCGCAGTCTATGGTACATTCTAAAGAATTCGTCAAAAACAAAATAAAATAACTGATTTTGTCAGGTACTATTCAGGCAAAGCAGCAATATGTTGGAATAGAACAAGGACTGTTAGGCGCCACTTTTCATTTAGAATTTATCAAATATAAAGAGATAATTTAATTTTGAAGAAATAAATAAACAATAACAATAGTTTGAAAAAAACATATTTGCAAATGTGAGTAAAAATACACTTACAAATTTGAGTTTTCTTAATTTGTTTCGATGAACAAATAAAAAATATGATTGTATCATTTTATTAAAAGAAAATGATACAATCATATTTTTTATTTGTTATACTTAACAAGTATAACAAATAAAAAATATGATTTATTTATAACTGTTCTCTCCTTTAGACGAAAGGGTCATTGAAAAGTGTCTAAAGTTGATTTAGCTATAGAATAATGATGATATCAGGAAATATAGAAGGCTTGAAGAAATTGTATTAAAAAATAAATTGTATAAACATTTAAAAAATATAATCACAATGTAAACACAAAAAAACAAATTTTAATTTAAAAATTATAGAATAATTTGTACTTATACTTAAAAGTTGTGATAAAGAAAAATTATATTATTCAGATTGTATAGTTACGGCGGATGGATTGCGATGAAAATTTTGAATCTTGTTTCAGAATTGTATCCCTAATCTATCTGACTCAACTTTACAATTAGAACGTACATTTTTGACTGTGAATCCGATTGACCGTTTTGGAGTCCCTTTACGAAGAGAGTTTACTAAAGATTAATATTAACAATAAAATAGGCACCAAAAACACAATCAAATTATGTAGATGACACCCCTCCTACCCATTCCAGCTCAATCACAAACTGCCCAGATATATTTTAGTTTTTGCCTCTATACTTTATAAAAATAAAATCCAAATTTTTAGCGTCTCTAAATTACAAAAGAAATATGACTGATTGCACCTATAAATATGATGGTTAAGATTCATGTGTGGCAATGGGAAAGGGGGTTCGATCCAAATTTGTATATTTTTTAGAAAACTAAGGAATATTTATGATTTAAAGATTTACATCCTCCTAAAACTCATGATTTAACTAATCTAATTTTACTTTCAAAGTTTGATTTGAGATTCAGAATGGAATAATGGATTATGCATTATAATTATTAATAAAATCTCTATTTAACAAAACGCAATTATTTTTGGGTTCTCTGGAGTATTTTCAAATGTTGGTGTATCCTCTTTTTATCTCAACGCCTAATTTGTATGATTTTTTAAAATTAAATTTTATTTAAATTGTATTTAAAATTTTTTTTTTACTTAAACTGAATATTGATTCAAGTTTGTAAATTGTGCTTGATTATTCAACCAAAACATGCATGATAACACAAATTTTAAAAAATACGTAATTCTTTTTTTTTTAACCTCGTAGATTATGAGGTGTTTACAAATAGTACATAAATTTAAATATGCTTGTTGATAAAATATTTTATATTGTAGACAAAATGATGTGCTGTAGTTATGTAACAAACAATACAGATATTCATACTTTTATTGTCTTCGAAATTTTTTTTTTTCGGTTTTTTGAAATAGCGGAAAATATGTTAGGACAATTATAGTTTAACCTTAGGAAGAGAAAAAACATTTTCAATGGATCATTATTTTAATAATATATTGTGCTGATAATGAATAAGTATTTTTTTTTTATAAAATAGTATTGATGGTAAAATTGAGCTTATTCAATACAAAAAAATTAATTTTTAAATGA
>NW_027109790.1:27554-33536 GCF_000696795.3 Halyomorpha halys
ATAATTATGAGAAGCTTCAGAGATAATATTGGGAAAAGGAATATAGTAGAACATACGAAGGAAAAAGAATGGACACAGTTGGGGAGGAGCCGTTGGCAGAGCTTTAAGTTAGCGCCCCCCTCCAACACTATTTTTCATTGAAGACAATTTACATCTATCCCCTCCGTTCTCTAGCTTTATAGCTTTTATTCTCTTCCCTTTTTTATTTTATATATTTATTTTATTTTATTTTTTTAACTTTTCTGTATTGAAAATTATATATAACGCGCTCGGCGAGTTTATGATGGATGGGCTGTGCTGTCAGAGATTTATGAAAAATCTGTTCGAAGCACAGGAAATTTTCTAACAAAGCTGTTTAGTTTACTTGACTTTTTTTTGCTTCTTTTTTTTTTCTTTTTAGATACATGGACCATATTTTTGAAACCTTCAGAAACTCTGTAATTCTCATATATTATGCTAAAACCATTAGTACTATAACTTTTTCGGATTTTTAAAAATTGTTTATAGTATCAAATTACCATTCCTTTATTTCCGTTTTTTTTTTTTTTAGTAGTATTCATTTTTAATTATTAAATATTTTAACCACATCTATATTTATTTAAAACTTAAAAATTTAACTTTGTAAACGCAGTTGAGTTTAAAAAAAAAATTAAATTAAAAAAATACATCTACAAGTTGTATGCATGAAAATATATTTTAATAACATGTGAGGTTAATAGGAAATGTTTGAGAGTGGTCAATGAATAAGGACTGAAACGTTGCAACTTTGTGAAAGCTTTTTTTTGTTGTATCTAATTTTTTTTTTTTATTGAAAAACCACGTCTAAAATTACCAAACCTTATGTTTTTTTAGGACCAAACATTTTATTTTCAAACGAAGCAAAAACGTCTTCCAAATACGTACTTCAATACAGCTTTCCCATAATTTCTATCGTATTATTGGGAACATAATAGATGATATAATTTCTTGTATATTCGGAATATATATTTTTTTTAAATCGAGCGTGATTCTGACCAAATCACCTCCTTGCACGACCGTTGGTCTAGTAACAGTACTTCTTTACAAAGTACTGAACCTCTGACCCTTCATGGGTTGTAGCGGTACAGATTTTAATATTTTTTAAAAAATTCGATTTGTCGTTTTTTAATTAAATCTAGGAGCCATGTTGTGTCATAAGGAATCTTGTATCATAAGAAACATACTTTCGTATATTATGATAAAATTTAGCCAAACGGACGAGCAGTTTTTGAAATATTAGTGTTCGAAAAATTACGTTTACGCATTCGTAACCTCACATTCTTTGAAAATTTATCAAAACTGGATTAAGAGCTCGATCGATTATTCCTGAACACTAATTCGATTTCTGACTCACAGACACGGGACCAAAATTGTTTCCTTTTTTACGTCCAAAACGTAAAATACGAGTGAAAATATTCAAAAATGAAAATGATTTTTATTTTTATTTCTAGCATAAATACTTTCTGTTAAAACTGATTAGTAGCAACCATGTACATCTGTATTACTGCAAGTTGAAATTAATGCATTTTTTTTTTTTCATACCCTCCTGTAATGATTTTAGTGGGTATTTGGTACGTACATATAGGAGGTATGTTATATGTATAGCTGGGTGTTAAGGGTACCTTGGATTGCCTTTTGGCATTATAAGGTTAGGTGAGCAGTCCAATGAAGGTTGTAACTTGGTTGGCTTACGCTAGTGGATTATTGGAACGGGAAGGGGCCGTTCTGCTGGTTGAAGTTAATGCATTCAGTAATGAAAAATAATTATTGTTTATGAAAATTAATTTCGATGAGAATAGAATGACGTACAACGCTTTGCTGCTTTCAACGGCTTATATCTATGTATGTACAATATTTATATAGAAGATATTTTAAATATTTATAACAAAAATTAAACAATTCTAGTAGAGCTTAGCGCGAAATAAAAAAATAAGAAAATAGAATACATGGTATTTATAATTATATAATCATTATTAAATTAAATATATATTAATAATAATATACTGTATACCTACTACTTTTTCTTTATAAATATTATAGATGAAACTCCCTTTGTAAAAATAAAATAAAATAAATTATAAATTACTACTATTTAAACTAACACGTTGACTTGCCCACTTGAAATTAAATCGTAGTATTTTTTACTAAATTTTAGTATAAAATTCGTATATGTTGTAGAATAAAGCCATAAACTTAAAAACTAACGTTAAAACCACGAGGTAGAAAATTTTTTTTTTTATAAATGTAATTTGTTAACTTGATCCTAATTCTTTGTTTTGGCTCATATCCAGAGCATTAAAATATTTTCCATTGTCTGTAAACTATTTTTTAGTTGTATCTATCTCGTATAGTGTTGAATTTTATGAAATAATTAGGTACGTTTTAAACTCTATATAAACAAAAGAAAAATATTTATCCTATAAAATTACGTAATCGATTAAACTCTTAACATACTTTGTGTAAATTATTAATTACAAACATTTATTATTTAAATAAAAAACTTAAACAGGAACAAAGGTTCTAAATCAAATATAATTATCCTCACTACTTTTGCCTTTCCGCCTCGCCTGTCTTTTACTGGTCATTAAAAAAACAGCGGAGCAATTGGTGCTTATGTAACTTAACTATTTATGTTGGGCTTGTGGCTCTGGCGCTGCAGCGGGCTTGCCTTATAACTTATTTAATGCTTCGTCGAGAGGTGAGCAAACCTGTGAAGAAGTGTTAAAAATTCATTTGTGGATTAATTACTGTTTGAGAGTGAAGAGCAGCAATAGACTACGCCGGTGACAATCAACGTTCAACTTAAGGGCTTATCGATCCCCTCTTCTTAAGCCTGTTAGCTTGTCCCCGCTTTCATTGGATTATTTTAATAGTTAAAGTAGATCGGTCTTTAGATGGTAAATCTTATTATCTCTTATAAAATAATTAATAAAAAATTATTGATTCTATAAAAAATTAAAACGACATTTGAATAAATGGACTGACTGTGTGTATTATTCATTGTTTCACTGAAAAACCTTAAATACCCCAAGAAGAGAAAACAAAGAAGTTATTTCACCCCGAGTTTTGAATACTTTAATGAAAACTATATGCAGTTAGGATTGATTATCCTGCCAACCCTATTTTATTGTAAGGGGAATAAAAATGGCGCCCGTTGGCTCATTTTTCAATCGGGGCTCCAAATCCTTAAAACTAACTACAGCACAAAAATCTTCGTAGCAACTTATTTAAATTAGATTATGCGTTCTAAAATGTGAGTTCTAGTAGAGCTCATTACTTTCAATTGTTCTCCAGATACAAGTTTTCTAAAATAAAGAAAAATCAATATTATGTGAATTAAGTTTGGCCAATATCTTATAAAATACTGCTCCTTTGAAGACAAATGTTAAAAATGCATTACAGTAAAATCGACTAGCTTTAATTTGAGTGCTAACAGGATCTTCATAAACTATAGTTTTTCATAAACGAAAAAAAATTTTTAAATAAATATTTCACTTGTTTATTTTTGAGAATATCATGAAAATTGTTCCTTCTGTTCCTCAGTACGTATTTTGTAGAATCAGCAGTTTTCATGATATTTTCCAAAATTAATTAACAAAATATGATTTTCTGTTATTTAGAAAAAAAAAGTTTGTTAAAATTTTATTAATATTTAACTATCAACTTCAACAAAAAATTTTAATCATATTTTTTTTATAAGTAGTTTTTTTGTTTAAATTATTAAGTAAGTATCATCTCGTGAAATTTATATAACTCTATATTATTTTCCATGATGAATTAATAAATTACATTTTAGTAGTTTTTCCAATGCTGTTACTATTTAGTTTTTCTTTATTTTTCAGGTGAGAACTCGTTTCAATTTATATACAAGCTGAAACTCGCAAAGGTATTTTTTAGATGTAATATTTTTTTTTTTTTAAGATTTTCAATTAAGTATTTCTGATGTTTACTGATTTTATTATTTTTTTATTTATCACTTCTAATATCGGTTTCATATATACATTTTCATTCACGTATATGTTTATGTGTATTTTCTTTTCTAATTGTTTTTTATTTATAGTTTAACAGTTTCTTTGTTTTACCACACTTAATTTTTATGGTGTGTCGTATTACATTTACTCACTTTAATTTTGTTTTCCTTTATTTATGATATGTTTCTAGTAGCAGGATTTGTTTGCATATTTTTCCGTAAGCAAATAAATAATTTTTTACTACTCGAATAACACGGTTTGACGACCTGGGTTATTATTAATTACTACGAACACTATAAAAATAATTCTATAATTAAAAATTTTAAACTTCTGATTATTAATTTTTTAGGTTCTAAAAAATAAGATTAACACATTGTCGCTTAAGTTGACTAACTTAAATAACTAAATGATGATTATTAAGTTCAGTCTACTTGAGAGAACTTAATACTCGTTACATTGTTGTTAAATAATGCATATTCATAAATTTCACTCTTGTAGTAATTATTATGCGGTTTGTAAATATATTTGTTTATTCATGTTTTAAATTTCTGATTACAATTTAAACTATTGCTACAATATTAACGAGCTGAATTCGTAGTGACGGGGAATTGTTTAATAGTTATAGATTTTTATATAAAAATATCAGGTAATAAATTATTTCTCCTCTCGGCGCTATGTATTGATCGAAGTTGATTTAGTACTGAAGTTATGAGGGAAAGGCGGGTTATAAAGTTAAATGATGAAGAGTTTGTGATTTCCTTTTCCGATCGGGTTTGAATAATTTTGGACTTTATTAATGTATACATGTATTTTGTTGATCAATATCATAAATTTATTTTATAATGTCACATGCGATGATATTACGAGATAAAAAAATATAAAACTTATTATTAGTCGTTGATTGCTTTTAGATTTCTCGTATGGACCTTATAAAATAAAAAATTAGTCTTAATAAGTTAGTAATTTCTGTAAGGAATGGGACAACCTAAATAATTTCATGTGTGGAAAATTACACAATAAAGTTAATAAAATGAATGAATATGAAAAAAATAAAATAATTAATTATAGACAAGGAATCATTGTATTTACAAACAAAGCAACCATCAGTAGAAGAGGGAAAACCTGGAAATTCTTTTGAGCCTTGAAAAGTCGGGGAATTTTTTTTAACCTAGAAAAGTCAGAAAATTTTATTTAAAGAAAAAAATTCAAGAAATTTTACAATTTACTACAATAAATCTGAATAATTATTCCTCACAATAAATTTACATAATAATGATGTGTACACAAGTATACATATGATATATCAAACATATTATAGTGTGTTGATTGATTTATCGAAATTAACAATAATCAATATTTGTTCAAAAGCACATAGAACCTCGTCTAACCATTCTAAACTACCACATTTAATGTAAATTTCTTTGTCGTTTAATGCCTCATTATATTTCTGGAGTAAATAGACAGAACTAATTTTTGTAATATTCAGTAAATAGACAAAATGCAGAACACATACGCCTCAATATAGTTATTTTATTAAGTGATTCATAAGACCCCCAAACCGTCAAGAAAAAAGTAACTAATGTAGATATACATTTAAAAAAAAAAACTGTATTTATTGATAGATATTATAATCTACCACACCGTTGGCAATAGATAATAGTGATGAATGATCACATTCATGCTAAAATAAGAATGAAAAATAAATAAATAAATGAAAGAAAAAAAAGTACCTAAAAATAAATAAAATATCTCTTAAAATATATACAAATAGAAGGATAAAGAAAATGATCATAATCGAACTATGTATGTGCATGAAAAAATAAATAAAATAATCTCTAGTCACATTTACACTCTTATATACAATATTTACACAATCTACCCGAGGATCCCTGAGCCCACTCTATTCCCCACGTGTGAGGGGTAGAGCAGAGCTCATAAGATCCCAGCGCATCCCTCTCGCCGCATCACTGGTAATGAGCCAGTGGAGGCTGAG